>NC_135531.1:170749971-170908013 GCF_045843805.1 Urocitellus parryii | reverse complement strand
TGACTATTGATGAATAGTTGTTTTTAAAAGTGTGTATCCCCACATTTCTATAGTGTTTTTAAAATTTAATTCTGGCAAATTTTCATTCATCTTGTATACCTTTGAGATATTCTGGTTTCTTAAACCTGGTGATACATAGTGTCTCCTCAGGTAGACTATTGAAGTTTTATACCACTAGAAACATTCCCTGAAAAAAAATTCTCTGCTGGGTACAGTGGATCACCTCTAAACACAGCTATTGGGAGACTGAGACAAGAGAATGGCAGTCTCAGGCCAAAACAAACACTTTAGAGAGACCCAGTTTCCAAAAATAAACAAATATACAACTCTGGCAGAGCTCTTGCCAATGTTGCAATGTTCTAGGTTTAAATCACTGAGTACACACAAGTATACCCCACCAATAAATAGTTAAAGAGGTAATAGCACTTAAAATTCAAGCTTATTATTACTTTTTATTTTTGGCAGACTATCATTCTCTCTAAATGTTCTAAGTTGTTTACGTAAATCTATATACATTTTTCAGCTGAACTACTTTCGTTCTCATCATCTGAAGAAGAGGAGGAAGGTCTTGATGACACCGAAAATAAGCAGCCACAGGTGTGTTAACTCAGATATATTTTTTAAAACTACTGATTTCTTACTGTATTCCTTGTTTTCAGAAAGTCAATATGGGCAAATTTTATTACCTTTCATAACAGTGGTTTGAAATCTAAAGATGATAATTTAATATTGAAACCTAATACAATTTAACTGGTTATGAATCTGAAAATAGCATTAAAATTCAGGATAACATATAGATAAATATTATCCTTGTGATTCGGGCAGATTTTTTTTCTGAATATTATTTGGGTTTCTGTTTTTTTAACCCCTGAAAATGATGAAGAAGTTAAAATTAGTGGTTTTGCTAATAACCATTTTAATTAATGAACATATATAGTGGTGGTGGTCATTGAGTACATTTATAGTAAAAGATGGTCCTTCCCAGTGGGTCAGTTTTAGTTACATATAAACATGGAAAATCACACCCATCTCAGGTGCTCTGTGGGTATCACAGGCAGAGTGAGTGAAAAGACACACCTACATGCAGATCCTAATCAGACAGTAATTTCAGACCAGTT
Source organism: Urocitellus parryii (assembly GCF_045843805.1). Lineage (NCBI taxonomy): Eukaryota > Metazoa > Chordata > Mammalia > Rodentia > Sciuridae > Urocitellus > Urocitellus parryii. The sequence continues at coordinate 170,906,895 of NC_135531.1, read as the reverse complement.
TTTCTCATACACTCAAATGTGCATAGCTCACACACCCAGCCCATGGATGGCTGGTGAAATCCTTGAATTCATTTACTATTCTAAAAGCCAAAATTCTGGGTTTCATTTGGTCTGAGGCTCTCTACGGTGCCTCTCCAGGTTTTCTTTTTTCCATAGCTGCTCTTTTTTTTTTTTTTTATCCAGAATGCACACAGGAGCCAATATGACTCAAGCTCTGAAAAATAGTCAGGAAGTGCTGTACATTTTTGTGCTGTCATTTTTCTTCATTGGTGTACTTTTTAGTTCTCTCTCAGAGGAACATGTTGTTTACTCTACCCAGATCCTGTGTGTTGCTTTCTAACAGTACCATAGAAACATTTCTTCACCCTACTTTGTCATTTTATTAAACTGAATTTTCTCTCAGTGAAACACTTACTATAAGCTCTTTAGATCCTGTGAGACTGTGATGACCTAAATGAGGCAAGTCCAATAAAGTCTTATTCCTGCTCAACATCACATAATTCCAAATCTCTTATCACACTGAGTCTCATAAGTCTGTTATTTAAAACATGTAATGCAACATAATATTAATTATATTTCTCAAGAATGTTTAATTAAGTATTTAATGCATTCTCATCTTGTGGGGTTGTGATATATGGTTGTTTACACTCTTAGAATACATGCATTTATGTTATTAAATTTTCAGGGAATACCTTTTCTATGATATCCATCCTGCTTTTACCAAATCATGAGCCATTGGAAGACAAGAGTTCAGCTTCATCTGAAGTACAAATTCTAGGTTGCCCTGTGGAAAATATGACTGTACTTATCTACATTTTAGTTAGCTGCTTTCAAGACCAAAATTTGGGTGATGTCTAAAAGAGTGATAGTGAAGTTTTCATATAGCTCATTGGGGTACTTTATTTTGCAGGTATTTTCTGAGGGTAGTCCACAGATGTGCATTTCTCACTCATCTGGAGAGAAACATTATATAGCAAAAGAGAAAGCAGATGGACATGTCCATGGTAAGAACTAGATACTCTACACAGTTCTTTGGACAGAATATTGACTTCTAACATGAGTGCTGATTTATTCTAATACTTGGAAAAATGAACCTAGTAAACAGGTAATAATGAAAAAGTGAGAAAGATAATGAGTTGTCTCTCTTAAGACCAAAGTCCAGCAGCAGGTTATAGTGGGAGTGTCCCTCTTAGTTTCTATACAAGACAGGCATAGATCATAGGGGAGTTGGAAATTGTGAAGTAGAGAGGATAAGGGTGAATACACATTGGGAAAGGCAGAGAGAGTGAGTGAAGCGAGTAAATGAAGGAAAAAGAAGCCATGAAGGCTGATACATTTCAGTCATGTACCAGAATAAAAAGACCACCTGTTCAAAATGTGGAAGGAAAGTGTGAGTTTCCAGTTGTGCAAATGACTCAAGGTGTGAATATTTTTTCTCACCACTCATTTCTGAGTTGTTATTAGAAAGGAATTGACATGTGAAGAACTGATCATGAAGAAAGGAAGTTTTTTTCTTTTTAAGTGAAATGTTCATAAATCCATGTGTCTGGTCATAAATTTATATAAAACAATATTGTAATTAAAGCAGATAAAAAATAAAAATACTTATATCATAGACATTCTTGCCACTACCTGGGATGAAGCTCAGATGGCAGACACAGAAGTATGGGAAGTGGAAAAAATGTGCAAATTGTTATGGACTGATACCTAAATTCATAGGTTTTTAAAATATTCTTTGGACTATTTGGAAAGGAGAAGGGAGAATGGACACTGAGAAAAGCAGAGAGAATACAGTGAGTAAATGAAGGAGAAAGGACTTCTTCTCATTGTTCAGGTTTGGGAACATCATTGGGTGGAAAACTGGCTCTATTATTGTAAGGCATTTGAAGGCAGGGAAATGAGAAGCAGACTAAGTGCAGACCCAGACTCTCAGACTCTAATAGATCATCTGTGGGGATCCCTATTCAAAATGTATACTCTGACTTACCTGGCCTGCACATCTATGTTTTCTTCCATGTAAGGTGATTCCAATGATCACTATCTGCCGGCCACCATGTAAAGAGGTCAGGAGAAGATTTCCTTTTAGCAAAACTAAATGCAGAGCCACTGGAACATCAAATGTAATAAAGTTATTGCATACATCTAGTTTTTATTCTGATCTTGTCTCTTGGCAAGTGATAAGAACTCAAAGTATAGAATTTATATTTCTTGAAATTGGGAATTAAGAAAGAGTGGTGGACGTGGGTTGTAGCTCAGTGGTAGAGTGCTTGCCTTGCATGCCTGAGGCACTGGGTTTATCCTCAGCAACACATATAAATAAATAAATAAATAAATAAATAAAAGACATTGTGTCCATTTACAACTAAAAAAAAAAAAGAAAAGAAAAAGAAAGAGTGGGGATAATTCATAGACAAAATGGAAAATATAAAGAATCAAGACCAGAGATCAAGATGTTGCTTTTGAAAAGTTCCTGGGAAGGAGAAATGTGGAAGAAACAAAATAAGTTAGTTGGGTAATCTTGGAGGGAATGAAGGAGAAACTGAGAGCATGCAATTCAGGGGCTATCAGTATATCTATCTTTCACAATATGTGAGCGACTGTAACTTGTCCATCATTTGAATCATGAGGGGCTTGTAAGTTGGGGAAAGATTCCAGCCATGACCATCTTTTCTCCATACCTATCAGACATACTGCTTGCTGTGGTTTAAATTGAGTCATTCTGAGGAGCAAAATTACATTTCAGAATCATTCGTGATTTTTAATGACAGCTCTACTCTTTCTCTCCTCCCTCCCTTCCTTCCTTCCTTCCTTCCTTCCTTCCTTCCTTCCTTCTTTTCTTTCTACTCCCTTACCTCCCTCTCTGTCTTTTTTCCTTACATAATTACTTTCTGTATTTCTTTCCTATTTGCCTGAAAATAAAATTTTGATCATGGGCATTCTAGAAATTCACTTCATTACTGAGCTACATCCTCATCCTTCAAAAGCTAATTATACTTTTTTGATAGGCCTGGCCTTTTGTGAATACACTTAAAACACTGGCAAGTCACACCAAACCAAACTCATTTGCAAACAGAACTCTTTATACAGTTTACTCTTTGAATACCCAAAATCTTTGTCATATATGCGTGTGTTTGTGTGTGTAATAATATATTATTGTTATTAGATAAAGCTGTGCTCTTCCATTTCAACTTTCCCTTTAAGTTTTTATGTCTCAAAAGTTTAAACCAATTAACACTTATTTCTTAGATGTAGAAAGTATCTGTTCTCACACAAGGGGATCATGAAAATCTAATCTGTTTAAACCAGAGAATACAGGAATAGAGGATGCACAAGAGGAACCAGCATCCCACCTGAATATAAGAAACAAATAATAGATGTCATAGCTTTCAGTGTCAAAATATGTATATCAACTGACTCCTTCAGATATCTTTGTTGAGAAATGAACCTAACATTTCCCTGGGATCTGAACACAGCTTTGGCCTTACTAAACAAAAATGAAAGGACAAATGCAGTAAATATATACATACTTAAAATTATAAAGATTAAATCTTTTCAATAGTATTTCAGTAAGATAGGTTCTATGGCTTGTTTTTGTTTTGACTTCACCTTTGCCATTGAATCTCTTAGGGATCTTCCTTGCTTCTCCACTAGAGGATTGTTGGATTCTCCATCAATCTGTATCTTTGCATTGGTATATGTTTCCTTGTCTGTTTTATTTATGGTCATTGGACAAATAATCTCAGGTTTGTGAAATGAACAGCATGTTTCACAAAACCTATTCAAAAAATTCCTTTAGTCACATGATTGTTGTCAGCCAAACCAGCCAGCACAGAAACCCAGGAGATAGCATAATTTTTAGCACAGCTGAACCATGGACCTCAGATGTATGTGGAGGCATCTGTAATGTATGAGTTGTTTTGTCCTCTTCAACTTTGCTTGATTATATACCCCTTTTGTTTTTCAGCCTCTAGGGATTCATCTGATTTCAGAAAGGTAATTAAATTTCTATATTTATTCTAAATTATTAACTTTGTAGTCAATGAAAAATACACTCTTTATGTACTATCTTCTTTCTAAGCGCACCGATCCCATCACAATAAAAGAGGCGCTTCCACGGAAAGGATTAGGCAAGGTGAAAGAAAAGACAGTCAAATTGGGTAAGTTTTACATTACAACACTCCAGGGAACACAATGTTAAAACACTTGAAATGCTACCAGTGTTCTCACATGTAAGGTGGTTTTCCCAAAGAGGTGGGAGGATTTTCCTCACAATGTCATCAGTAGTCACAGAAAATGATCTCTCCTCTGTTTCTGGGAATATCCCTTCAATTCTGAATTGTTTCCCCTACATATCATACTATTACATTCTCCCTATTTCCAGCCTTTGGAGTGAACTAGCTACCATGCAAATGTCACCATAAGCATCTCTTTAGAATGTGAGAGGTCAACCTTCTGAAATTTCTTAGAAATATTTCCTGACATGAGCCAAGCCTCATTCTGTATCTTTATACCTTTCCTCTGCCTCAACTGTCCTCTGGCATTAGGCCTCACCTATCCCTTTATTCTGAGACAAATCCTGACCTATTTCATACTTTTCTCTGTGTGGGCCTACAGAATTTCATGCTCTCACCATCTCCTGCTCTCTGGCTACTCACCTCTCACCTGTCTTTTTGAGGGGGTGAGTAGCCAGAAAAAACACCATCCCTGGGGGCACATTTTCTCTGCCTTCTTAGGTCATTTTCTCTGACACTTCAGCTGGTCACATTAGCTTCCAGACACATAGGTTCCCCTTTGCCCTTCTCACTGGAGTCACATGGGTATAGTCTAGCCTGCACCAGTTTTTTCTACCTTCCATCAGGCACAACCTAGGTCCCTTGATAGGCACTTCCAGGATCCTCATGTGTGTGTGTGTGTGTGTGTGTGTGTGTGTGTGTGTTGTTTAGAGGAACTGAATCAAAGAAATACTGTTGCACTCTTTCTGAGGATGGCTATGGCTTCAGTACTCCCATCACCCATTGAGAGAAGAGCATGCTTTTTAAGCACCAGTGCATAGTGCACCTTTTGGTCAGATCAGTTTAAGCAATATTTTTGATCTCAGGTTTCTCCTTAGCAGGGCACATCATGGTACAACTTAGAATGCAACTTCCTCTTCTCTCTCCCCCTTTGTCTGAGGCAGATCTGCATGCAGGTTGTAGGCTTTTTTTGTTTATGGTACACAGATTACTGAATCTCTGGACTTTTTCAGTGTTCAGAAATTTTAGGAATTTGAATAAAATCCCTCTTTCACTCACTTTGCTGAGAAGCTCTTCACCAACTCTTTGGTCTCCATGCAATAGTGCAGCTTAGAATGCAGCTTACTCTATACTAACATTTTCCCAGAATCAGCCCTTCTTTCCATGTGTATTTTCAAGCTTGTTTCTGAGCAAATTTCATTGATCTTGGGTAGACAAATCTTGGCAATATGGTTTGCACTGAACCTTGTATCCTGTCATGTCTCTATAAGATGTGTGTTGAGGATTTGGATCAAGAAAAAATACTCCCTGAGAACTCAATGTTTGTTGGGTGCAAATGGGTACATCTTTATTCACAACTACTTGGAAGTCCAAGCCTTGAAGGATGGCTGTATTCAGTCCACTCAGAGGACTCCAGTTGCCAATTAAAGTGGCCATGGGATAGAACTAAATGGTAGAGTATTTGACAAGAATGCATAAGTTTGTGGGTCCACTCCCAAGGTGTATACACAAAGAAAGAAAAAAGAAAAACTGTGGAAAGTTGAAACCAGTAATTATTTACCAAATATTAAACTTAATTGGAAATCACATTTGGGAATATTAAGTTGTTTTGGTGTTACAATTATCCTTTTCTATTTGGATTGATGTTCACGCTTTCTAATGCAGTTCTAAGGAATGTGAGTAAATGTATTCATTTATCAGCAGAGACCCATTTTGACATGACTTCAGAAGAAGAGCACAAAAGTTTTGATGACGCTCAATGTACCCAGTCTCAGGTATGTCAACATATAAAGCATTTCTTCCCCTTTCTTCTTGTTTTTCTTTCTTGAGGAAAGTAAAGGAGGCCAAATGAAAATACCTTTTAAATAGTCTTTTGGAATCCAGGCATTATATATTACTAAGTACATTTAAAACCACTCTGAACTGGTTAGAATCTGAAAATAGCATTAGTAGGCCTGTCAACTTATAGCTAAATTTACTATGTAATGGAGGAAAAACAATTCTAAATGTTGCTTGTGCTTCCACTTGCATAAACATTTTGAAAAATAAAAAGTTGAGACTAAATTTGAGACTGACGAATAACCACCTGGGTTATGAATGGTAATGGTCACTGACTGCATTCATGTGAAAGGGTGATGTTGTCAAAGGCTCAAAATTCTAGTGAAAATCAGTAGTTATTTGCTACAAGTTGAAATATATATATATTTATATATATATTAATATATATTATACACATATTAACTTTATATCCTGGTTAATGTTTCTTTGCTATTTTTTGTTTATTTTTTATTGATTTTTAAAAAATAAATGACAGCAGAATGCATTATAATTCTTATTACACATATATAGCACAATTTTTTATATCTCTTGTTGTGTATAAAGTATGTTGACGCAATTTCTGTCTTCTTACATGTGTTAAACAATTTTTCTGTGGTGACCTTTTCATTTTGTTTCTCATCCTTGCAGAAAATTCAGTCAATATGTTGAATAATTTTATTAAAATGTCTTAGTATATTAAAGAAATGTATTTGTATGCATTAATGGGGAATGATGGAATTTAGAGATGCTATCTCATCTTTTTTCTCACATTGCCAACATTCCTGGTGTGAGATTTAGCACACATCTGGATTTATTTTATTTGGCTGGCATATGTAGGTCCTTGGGTTTACAGCTTTCCCTTTGGGGTGTATCCTGGGAAGGGTCCATATCTCAGTGTTAAATCCCCAACTGAACACCTAAGTCTCATATTTTCAAACAAAAACTTTGTTAGTTCATTGTTTAAAAAGGAGGGAAAGGGAGAGAAAAGGGAAATTGCATGGAAAAGGAGGGAGACCCTCATTGTTATACAAAATTACATATAAGAGGTTGTAAGGGGAATGGGATAACAAACATGGAGGGAAATGAATTACAGTAGATGGGGTAGAGAGAGAAGATGGGAGGGGAGGGGAGGGGTATAGTAGAGGATAGGAAAGGTAGCAGAATACAACAGTCACTAATATGGCAGTATGTAAAAATGTGGATGTGTAACCGAGGTGATTCTGCAATCTGTATTTGGGGTAAAAATTGGAGTTCATAACCCACTTGATTCTAATGTATGAATTATGATATGCCAAGAGCTTTGTAATGTTGTGAACAACCAATATATAATAAAATAAATGAAATAAAATAAATTATTATATATAATAAAATAAAGGTTCATCAAAATATATATCATCAAAAAAAAAAAAAACATTGGAAAGGTGCTGGAGTTGTAACTCAGTGGCAGAGCGCTTACCTAGCACATGCGAGGCACTGGGTTCAATCTTCACCACATAATGAATAAATAAATGAAATAAAGATAAAAAAAGTGTAATCCTATTTAATATGAAACATACTCCTCAAAATTCTTTAAAATAAGACTCGAAAGCCTTCTCACATTTGATGGTGAATTCAAAGTCAGATGAGTTACAATGAATATCATTCCTGCCGTCCTTTGGGGTGTATACACCTTTGTTAGCATGTTGTCAAGGAATGCCTTTTCTATGACATCCACCCTGCTTTTACCAAATCAGGAGCCATTGGAAGATAAGTGTTCAGCTTCATCTGGAGCACAATGCTAAGACACGCTATGGAAAGTATGACTGCTCAGTCTGTAGTTATCTACATGTTAGTTAGCTGCTTCCAAGACTAAAACTTGGGTGATGTCTAAAAGAGTGATAGTGAAGTCTTCATGCAGCTCATTGGGGTCCTTTATTTTGCAGGTATTTTCTGAGGAGTCTCCACAGATGTGTGTTTCTCACTCATCTGGAGAGAAACATCATAAAGCAAAAGAGAAAGAAGATGGACATGTCCATGGTAAGAACAACATATTCTACACAGTTCTTTCTTTGGATAGAATATTGATTTATAACATGAGTGCTGATATATTCTAATACTGGGAGAAATGAACCTAGTAAACAGGGAATAAAGAAAAAGCAAGAAAGATAAAGAGTTGTCTCTCTCAAGACCAAAGTCCAGCAGCAGGTTATAGTGGGAGTGTCCCTCTTAGTTTCTGTACAAGACAAGTATAGACCACAGGGGAGTTGGAAAACTTGAATTTTTATGTTGGAAAGAATAATGTTCTTCACATTCTACCTGCTTTCTGTTCATTTCTCAGTGTATTTTTATTTTCCTCAGGGAATCTTTTCTAACGATCAGATTTATGTATTAGATCACAAACCTCTTTTCTAATATCTGTCTAAAATTATAATGATCTTTTTTGTGTCTGTCTTCTCCATTAGATTTTAAGCTAAAGAACAATAGGGGTCTAATCTCATCTGCTATATCTTCAAAGTTCAGCATATTGTGTCACGTGTTTTATGCACTCATTGTTTTAGTGTATAAATAATGCATGTGAAATATACAGCATTCATATATTTAAATTAGTCACGTATTTTATTTCCATCTTCTTTTTTCTGACAGATTCTGTTAGTGTATCGAAAACCCAGAAAGCAGTTCTATCACTTCAAAGAATAATAAAAAGCAAAAAAAGTCACTGCACACAGTGTTCACTACATTTTGAAAAAAATGCACAACTGGAAAATGAGATTCATGAGCTAAAAAAGAGGGTATCAGAGTTTAAGCAAGAAAATATAGAATTGAAACAACAACTCCACAATTTGAGGTATTATATCCTAGGTTGAAAGAAGGAGTGGAATCTTTTCCTTTAATCCAGTAAAATAAGAAGGACAAATTTTTTTTAACTACTGCCTCATCTGTTAGCACTTTGCAAAGGAGAAAACGTGAATAAATTATAAAATACTTACAAATATGATAGCATATTATTAAATGTGATTACTTCTAAAAACTAAGTTCATATTTTTCCCCATCACAATTTTAATGTCTCTATGGAACCCCATCTGCTAGTAATCTATTTATTTAACAAGCATAATTTTGGATTGTTATTTGTTTATATTTTTAACTTTTTATTACAATTAATATTTCAAGAAGTATCATAAAAAAATCATTTCCTACTCAGATACTATGGCATGTGCCTATAATTCCAGCAGCTTGGGAGACAAAGATAGGAGGATCAAAAGTTCAAAATAATCCTCATTAACATAGCAGCAATATCCTAAGCAAATTAATGAGACCCTGTCTCTAACAAAAGAAAAAAAAATGAAAAAGACCTTGGGATGTAGCTAAGGGATTTAGCTTCTGGGGGTTCAATGCCTGGTACCAAAGTTGGGGATGAGAAGAAAAGAAAAAAAAATAACTTTCTATATTTCTGTTTACTTTTGAAAAAAATTTCAATATAGAGTTATTTGGTTGAAGTTGGGAAACTTTAAAAAGATTACAGGATTTTTAAATTTCTCTCAAGAAAGTTTGTATTCCACCAGCGAGGCATTTTTCACTGCCCTGAAACATGTTATACATTTATAGTTTTTAGGCTGATTTTGGGGATCAAACTCAGGGTTTTGTGTTACTAGTGTGATGTGCTAGTGCTGAGCTAGATACTAGGCTACACTTCTAACATTAACATTCATTAAAAAATGAAATGAAAACAGATTATTTTTTTATTCAAATTCATTCTCATTCATAAATTTGTTCATATTTCTATATTGAAAGGACATATACTTTTTATGTTTTTTAGGTATACATGACAGTAGACTATATGTTGACATAAATTTATTTTTGTTATGTCTTATATTCCATTGTGTGTGTGCACACACATATTTTTAATCCCTTCATCTGTTGAAGAACATTACTCTTCATTAATGGATTAAATATTAGGTCCCATCTTGTTCAAAAATGGATTTTGAGATTTTTGTAAAATACATAATGATCAAAAAGGTAAGTTGAGAGTGTTACCATAAAAGAAACATAAAAAGTATAATAACAGGTATTAGATTATTTATCCCAGTTCGGGGTTATAGTAATACAAAAGATACATATTTTTTATATCTTTATTTTATTTATATGTGGTGCTAAGGATCGAACCCAGCACCTTACTCATGCTAGGCAAACACTCTACCACTGTGCTACAGCCCCAGCCCCAAAAGACACATATTGAAAAAAGAATGTCTGAATATGCTGTTACACTGTAAGCCAATTATAGGTATGCCTGACATATTTTATGAAGATAAATGATATTACTACTGAATTCATAAGTTTGTATATAAACAATGACTTTAAAACTTATTTGACATGAAATTATCTTTTTAACTGGGGAGGACCTATGATTGTGCAAAAAAATTACCTTAAACTTGTCAATTTACCAAATCATTTCTAATTTACTTTTCTGTGGTATCTAAAAGATTTGCTAGTAACAGAAACTTATCAAATAACAAAACAATCTTTTATTATTGACTTTCAATTATGTATGTTTTACACAAGATTAAAGGAGAAATTTAAAATGTTAAACTAGAAAAGCTTCAGAGAACATAAATTTTTTATTAAGATACTAAATCAGCATACAAAGAGCCAGAACATAAAAAGACATTTTTGGTTTTTGGCAAAAATCAATTAAAAGGCATCCATATTAACTTCAGATATACCTTAAAAGAAGATGAGGTGAAGAGAAAAAATGATGATATGTTACATGAAAAAAATAAGAACCCATTAAAAGAAAAAGAAACAGAATTTAACAAAGAGGATCAAGTGAGAAAGCAAGCTGAAATCTCTGTTTGTACAATAGATACAGAATTGGAGACTGCAAGAAATCATTTTAATCAGGTAAATGAACGTTCAGTAAAGTTTCAAATTTTTACTGTGTTTCATTTGAATTATTTATAAAATCCCTTTAACTTATTGTGTGTGGCCATGTTTCACTTAATGATGGCAATGTGGTCTGAGGAATGTGCTATTTGGCAATTTCACCAACATGCAGTCATGTGTGTGTACTTCCACACACTTCAGACATCTCCCACAATGCCAGGAAACACAGACTTATAGGACCTCCATTTATATGCAGTCTGCTGTTTCCCAAAGCATGGGTATGTGGGGTGTGAAGTACAATTTTGATTTAAAACACAATGTTCATTATTTGGCAATAAAAAATTAAAAAAAAAGATCTGACGAACCAGAAAAAAAATACCACAATGTTATCTGACTCTAAAATTAAATGATGATATTTATGACAAAACTAGTTACAGCAAAACTTTGCATCTGGTAGTTGTTCAGCATTTGTTTTCTGAATGAAGAAGTTTAGTTTAATCACTGACATAAATACAAATTTAGGTGTTTTATGTTAAAATACAAACTAAATACCTATGCACCTATTTAAATCATTTTTTTAAAAAGTGTTTCACAATTACATTTCTGTCTGCATTTAAGAAATGTTTTTTTAATTTATAAATTTTTTTAAAGAGAGAGAATTTTAATATTTATTTTTTAGTTTTCGGCGGACACAACATCTTTGTTTGTATGTGGTGCTGAGGATCAAACCTGGGCTGCATGCATGCCAGGCGAGCGCGCTACCATTTGAGTCACATCCCCACCCCAAGAAATGTTTTCACTCACCCAAATTTATCTGTCATTTGTGCAAGTGAAATGTAAGACATTTACTCATAAAGAATAAATCTACCTTTTGGAATTATTTTTTAATCTTGAAGGTCCCACTCTTAAATTAATCTTTTAGACTTCTGTCACCTGCTGATATTCAGCCAAAACCTTGCTGAAATAAATTTGTAGATTTTAGCAGAACAAAATGAAACCTGAGACCATAATGCCAGAATTTACAATATGAAATTTCAGTAACACATTTTTGCAAACAAAAAGAGATAGACATGTGCAGAAAGGAAATGTTTCCTGAATTATTTTCTTCTGTTTTCAAATGATGAGAGAGAGAGAGAGAGAGAGAGAGAGAGAGAGAGAGAGAGAGAGCGAGCGCAATTTGCCTATGTTTTTAGCCTTGTGCTCCTTTTCAGAATTGTGATACATTGTTCATTGATATAGATCATGTGTTTAATGCTGTTCCTACATTTATAATTTATCAATAGATGCAATTCTCATTCACAGCTACAAAATGTTAGAAAACAGAATATGCTAGGAATATTTTTAGGAAAAGACCTTGGAGAACTTTTGTTATGTCTCAGTAGATGTAGAGCTAAGGCTCTTACTATGGTCTGGTTGAATACATGAGGTGTCAGATTGCAAACTTATTCTTCTTAAAGTTAAGTGTTCTTTTATTTGCCACTGAAGCCATCCCAACAGATAGGTACATAATAAAATATTTGGAATTTTTAACTGTTTAAGGGGTAGATCATCCGATCCTAAAAGTGGATCAACAAAGAAGTAGTGAATTCTAATTTTTATTTATTGTTTTTAGGTATACATTACAATAGAGTTCTTTTGGTGTGTTACACATACATAGCATATAACTTGTTCTATGTAGAGTTTTTCTGGTCATGTATTCATATGTGAACATAGGAATGTAATGTCAGATTCATTCTACTATATTCCCCTCCCCTCTCAGCCCTCATTCACTTTTGTCTAACCAACAAACTTCTATTCTTTTATCCTCCACCCTTATGTGTGTTACCAACTACATGTTAAGGAGAATATTCAGACTTTGGATTTGGAGGACTGGATTATTTCACTTGGCATGACAGTGTCCAGTTCCATTCATTTGCCAGCAAATGCCATAATTTCATTCTTCATGGCTGAATCCATTGTGTATATATAACACATTGTCTTTATCCTTCCATGTGTTGAAAGGCACCTAGGTTGGTTCCACAGCTTAACTTTTGTGAAGAGCTGCTATAAATATTTATGTGGCTGTGTCACTATAGTATCATTGGAGTATACACTGAGGAGCAGAATAACTGGGTCAAAAGGTCGTTCCATTCCAGGTTTTGTGAGAAATCTATATACTGCTTTCCTGAAAAATTGCTTGGTGCAATGTATGAGTCAATCTTTTCCCCACATTCTCACCAACATTTATTGTTACTTGCATTCTTTATATCTCAGTGTAGTTTTAATTTTCATTTTTCTAATCGCTAAAGATGTTGAACATTTTTTTCATATACTTGTTAACTGTTTGTACATATTTTTCTTTGAAGTGCTTGCTCAGTTTTTTGTTCATTTATTGATTGGGTTATTTTTTGTTTGTGAGTTATTTTTCGAGTTGTTTATATATTCTGGAGATTAATGCTCTATCTGACATGTCAGTGACAAAGATTTTCTCCCATTCTATATGCTGTCTACTCACATTCTTGATGGCTTCCTTTGCTGTAAAGATACCACCCCATTTATTGATTCTTTATTTTACTTCTTGTGCTTTAAGTGTCTTTTTGAGGAATTCAGTTCCTACACTGACAAGATGGAGTGCTGGGCCTGTATAGTCTTGTAATAGGTCTAGGGTCTTTTATCTATTATCTAGATCCTTGATCCACTTGTTTTTGAGAAATAGGGGATAAATTTCTCCTACGACATATGGGTTTTCAGTTTTCCCAGCACAATTGGTTGAGGAACCTATCCTTTCCCCAATGCATGTTTTATAGTGTGTTTGTCTAGTATTAGATAACTACATGTGTGCGGTTTTCTCTGTTGCTTCTTTTCTGCAAAGTTATTTTTTTTACATTGGCAAACTAACTAATCACTTAATCTATTCTTTCATTTTGGTATAATGCAGATTTTTTCAATCTTTATTTTTTTTCTTTTTTTTATAACCAGGAATTGAACCAGGGTGCTCAACCACTGAGATGCATCCCAGGCATTTATTTATTTATTTATTTATTTATTTATGAATGAGTCAGGGTCTCACTGAATTGCTGAAGACTGGCTTTGAACCTGTGATCCTCCTGCCTCAGTATCCTGAGACACTGGTATTACAAGCATGAGCCCCTGAACCTGGCAGTTCTTACATTCTTTAAGTTATAATTTTCTTTTACTCTCATAGATCCATCTTCTTGAATTAACTTTTGAACTCTTTGGAATTTATATTTTTATAAGCTCAGAAGTTTACATCTAATTTTTCTTCTGTGGGTATCTATTTATTGAAACCCTTTCACCATATAAATAAACAGGTTTTTCTTTAATTTCAGTTAAAATTATGAAACATCATTTTATTGAGTGCTAGCTAAATGTGTCCTTGGTTTTATTTAGGTTTCTCCTAGTGATGGGACAGAGAACAAGCTATTGCATAAATATCACAAGAAGAAGGATGAGGTCTCTATGAAGAGACTGGGAATGGACACAGTAAAATATCAGAACCAGGAAAAGAAGTGCTTTGAGAATACTGAAATTTTAAGAGAAAAGAATACCAGCCTTCCATGGACACAAAAATTGAATGAGGAAACACTTATGGAAATATTTCAGGACAATGAACAGTTGGGTATTTGGAAAGTTGAGAATACATCGAAAAATTTCACACCTGAGAGTGAAAAACAAAGCACAGAAAGACCAGAAACAGATAGTTCACAGGAAAAAAAGAATATTGATGTATCTAACCTAAATGGTAGTAGTGAGATTCCTTCCCAACAGGCTCCAAAGTCTGAAGTAAAAACAAGTGACCTAGAAAAAGAGCTGCATCAGACAAGAGTAATGCCTTTGGCTACAGATCAAGTAAACAGACACTTGAAACAAAGACAGTGCCAACTGAAGGAGATGGAACACAGGTATCAAAATGAAGAAAGGAAAAGGAATGAACATCTCAGAAAGCAGGAAGCTTCTAAAGAGAAGGTATCTAAACTACAAAGAGAAACTACATTGCATGAAGACCAGTTTCATGACTATCAGAACAAAGGTGAAAATAAAATAGATGGAATTATTAATGTCCAAACCCAATTTTATGATGTTATAAAAAAACTTCAAGCTCGGAATGACAGATATCGTTTCATGCTGGAAAACAAATACTTGGAATTAATCAATGAAACTAATCATTTAAAAGAACAACTGGATCAATATGGAAAGGAGAAAGCAGAAGAAGTAAGTATCAAGCAAGATATCTTTATAAAGAGTCTTCAAAGGAATACTCAAAGTGATATCTGCTTATGGCTAAATGTTGAATCTTGATGAATATAAAAATGTAGATATTATGAATGTGTTTCTGTATCAACACAGAACTACAACCTGTTGTCCAGCCAAAATAACTTAGACCTCATTTGCAGCACAACCAATCTGTGTTTGAAGTGCTGAGTATTCCAATTTCCCTGCTCTGATTCTTACACACTGTGTACATATTTTAAAATAACTATAGGTACTCATGTGTCAACTAAACACAAAAGACTTAGTTAAAATGTATTTTAATATTTAAAAAGGAGGAAAGTTTTAAAACTTGGGCCTGACCCTTCAATTTAAGAAATTGTTTCTTATAAAGATTTAAGAGGTTGAGTTAAGATTTTTTGTAGGTTTATATGCTGACATTAGTAATATGGTCTCAATAATGCTGAAACAATATCTAATTTTGGTGCTATTAATTCAACCCAAAGTTTGCACATGCTAAACGCATGTTCTACCAATGAGCTACATCCCATTACTGAATAACAATTTTAATGTCTTCTTGTTGCTATACTTGAAGATCACAATGAAACACATAATGGAAATGCTCATACCTAGTTTCAAATAAATTAGTTCCTTTTACAGTTCATTCCAGATCTTACAGTTGAACTGAAATGTAGATGCTGTATTTTGTAATAGACTTTCTTCAGTATATTTTTGTATATTTCTAGTTGGTAAATTTATTTTTAGTCATTTAAGTTTATCATAAATCTGAAAATAACTGTCCTGATATTTTTTTTTTGTTTTCATTCATGTTTTTGTCCACCTCTTTAAAAGCATCTATTTGTCATTATCATAAATTGGGACTAATGTGATGAATTGCAGCAAAACCACAGTTGATTTCATCTGTAATTTGATGCATATATTCATGATAACTTGCTAATAGTTTTCTTCATTTCATCGCCTAATTCCTATTACATAATGACAAAGATAATTGTAGCCATCTAAAATTCATTAATTTGGCACTGAACCCCCATGTCCAGACTAATGAGGGTGACAGGTTTATGTAAAGCAGGAGTGGTGTGAAGACCAGTGAGAAATCTAGGAGATGTGGACAGGCAGTGAGGTGGAGACCAGGTTACCTAGCATCTCCTTTATTCTTTGTGAAAGTATATTGGAATTATTTTAGCAAAGCTTTAAAGATGTGAGGATGCGGCGTATTAACTTGAGTCTCTAATAAGAGAGGGATAATAACCTCTGTAGAATTTACCACTACCAATGAGACCTGTGTAACCATTTTTGATTGAGATTTCAGTAGTTTGTTAAAGATTGCAACTTTATCAAGGGCAGTATGTAGAGATACAGGGCTCACCCTGTTGTGTAAGGAATGTGATAGTGACTAAGCAGGAGTACACAATCTTCTATTTTCTTAAGGGAATTCAGAAATAAACAGCAGCTTACTGTTGTATGTAGTGATATTTTTTTCAGAGTAAACATCATTAGATAATAATAATAATAGTAATAATAATAACAATAACAATAACAATAATAATAATAATTTTTTTTAAAGAGAGAGCGAGAGAGAAAGAGAGAAAGAGAGAGAGAGAGAATTTTTAATATTTATTTTTTAGTTTTCGGCGGACACAACATCTTTGTTTGTATGTGGTGCTGAGGATCGAACCTGGGCCGCACGCATGCCAGGCAAGCGTGCTACCACTTGAGCCACATCCCCAGCCCAATAATAAATTTTTAAAGTGAGCTGAGTAACAAAATCATTAACAGAAATATCAGGTAGTTTTGAGACATCTTGAAAAACAGCCAGCTGGTACCCTGAAACTACAATGTGTATCAGAGGCTTCTCTAGAAGATTTAGCACATTTTCACATAAATTTAAAATATAAAGACAGGATTTAATGAAGAAACTAAGACAAATGACAAGTCAAGTATGTAGAAAATTGAACATGTCATCTGTAAATCAACACCTGCTTAAGTAATAAAAGTTATTCTGGGATACTAATTTCAATGAACAGCTTTCTTTATATTTTCATTATAATTGATTTTATTATATTTGGGGATCTTTATACTGCACTTATTTCTTACACTTAAAATTTTCTTTTAGAATTTTTCTCTTACAAAATCAGCATCTTTCATTAAAATATCTAGTCTGAGGAAAGCTGAGACTTTTTTCTATAACCCAGCAGCTTTTCATGCTGTCTCTACTTCCATGGTACAACAAGGAAAACTAAATAGAGGTACTATTTAATAGAATGTTTCAGGAAAATTTGTTATTTTTACTTCATTTTTGTGCATCTACTCAAAATCTGCAAGTAATTACTAAATTGACTTTCAAAATGTGTACAAATTTTTTATGCTTTTCTCAAAATACAGATATGTTTAGGTTTTAGTTTAATTATTGAAAAACTTAGGCTATTTCTTTATTTTCTCATTTATTTAGATACATTATGAAGCATATAAATATTTGTATTATGTCTGGACTGTTATCCAAACTAGACAATGAAAAATGTTAGCTAAGTTTTTTTTCAGTACATCTCTTAAAAGGCATTTTTATGATATATGTAATGCACCTGACATCGAATTCACCCATATAACATGTAAAATACAGTGTCTCTTAGTACATTAACAGAGTTATGTAACCATTTACACAGTCAATTTTAGAACATTTTCATGTTCTTGAAAAGAAACCTGGAACCTCTTAGCTGTCAGTTTTCTAATCCCTACACGTCCAAAGTCCTAGAACACTACCAATATATTATTTTAGTAATTTACAAATGTAAACCATAGTACTTTTTATTTATTTATTTATTTTTTAACTTTAGGCAAGACTCTATTTTATTTTTATGTGATTTTAAAATTTGTTTTAATTAATTAAGCATGACAATACAATGATCTTGACATATCATACATTTGAATCACATGGGATAAAATATCTCATTTTTCTGAGTATACAGGTTGCAGAATCACATTGGTCATGCATTCACATATATACACATGGTAATAATAATGTCCGTTTTATTCTACTATCCTTCCTATCTCCCCAGCCTCCCCCTCCCTTCCCATCACTTCTCTCTACCTCATCTAAGGTAACACTATTATTTTTTTCTCACATCTTCATACATGTATTTTGTATAACAATGAAGGTCTCCTTCCACCATCCATGCAATTCCCTTTCTCCCTCCTTTTTCCTCCCACCCCTCTTCCCTGTGTAGAGGTAATCTTCTTCCCATGCTCTTCCTCTCTTCCCCATTTTGAGTCACCCCCTTTATATCAGAGAAGACACTCGGCATTTGTTTTTCTTGGGATTGGTTAACTCCACTTAGCATAATCTGCTCTAATGCCATTCATTTCCCTGCAAATGCCATGGTCTCATTATTTTTAGTGCTGAGTAATATTCCATTGAGTATATATGCCACGTTTTTATTCATTCATCCATTGAAGGGCATCTAGGTTGGCTCCACAGTCTAGCTATTGTGAATTGTGCTGCGATAAACATTGATGTGGCTATGTCCCTGTAGTACACTGTTTCTTTATTGTTCTTTTTAGATATATATGACAGTAGACTGTATTTGAATATTTACATCATAGATTATAACTTCACATTTTTATATTTGTACATAATGTGGAGTTACATTGGTCATGTATTCACATGTGAATATAGGAAAGTTGTTTCAGATTTATTCTACTGTCTTTTCTGTTTCCATTTTCACTCCCATTCCTTTTGTCTTAATTCAATGAACTTCTATTCTTTTTTCCCACATTCCTTACTGTGTGTTAGCATTCACTTATGAAAGAGAACTTCCAGCCTTTGGATTTGGAGGATTGGCTTATTTCACTTAGGATGATAATCTCCAGTTCCATCCATTTACTGGCAAATGCCATAATTTCATTCTTTCTCACAACTTATTAATATTCTATCCTGTGTACATGACACATTTTTTAAATCTGTTCATCTATTGAAGGTTTCATAGCTTGAATATTGTGATTTGAGTCACTTTAGACATTGTTGTGGCTGTGTCACTGTAGTATTATGATTTTAAGTATTTTGTGTGTAAATCAAGGAGTGGGATAAATGGGTCAAATGGCGGTTACATTCCAAGATTTCTGAGGACTCTCCATACTGCTTTCCAGAGTGATTGCACCAATTTGCAGTCCCATCAGCAATGTGTAAGTGAACATTTTCCCCACACTGCCACCAACATCTATCATTATTTTATTCTTTTCAGTTGCCATTCTGACCCGAGTGAGATGGAATCTCAGTGTGGCATTTGCATTTCTCTAGTTGAATTTTTTTCATATATTTTCTGACCATTTGCATATGTTCTTCTGGGAAGTGCCTTTTCGGTTCCTTTGCCCATTTATTGATTGGATTATTGGTTGGTGTTCTTTTGGTGTTAAAAAATTTGAATTATTTGTACATCCTGGTGATTAATGTTCTATCTGAGGTGCACATGGTAAAGATTTTTTCACATTTTGAAGGTTCTCTGTTCATAATTCGTGATGGTTTCCTTTGCTGTGAAAACGTTTTTTAGTTTGATACCAACCCATTTATTGATCTTTTTTAAAAAAAAAAAAACAGTTGTACATAGACCACAATATCTTCATTTATATGTGATGGTGAGGATCAAACACAATGCCTCACACATGGAAGGCAAGCACTCTACCACTGAGCTACAGCCCCAGCCCCAGCCCCATATTGATGATTTAAAAAATATTTTTATTTGTAGATGGACACATTATCTTTATTTATTCATCTGTGGTGCTGAGGATCAAACCAAGAGCTGCACACATGCTAAGCAAGCACTCTACCTCTGAACTACCAGCCACCATTTGCTGATTCTTGATATTAACTTTTGCTTTTTGGAAATCTTGTTTGGAAGTTGGCTTATAGTTCTAACTCTAAAATTACTCTGTAATGGATATTTCATACAAGTGAATTTATACAACAGTAGGTCTTTTGTTTTTTACCAGTTTCATTGACTTAGAATACTTTTTTCAGGGATCCTCTGTGTTGTAGCAAGCATCACTATTTTATTTCTTTCTGTTGTCTAGTAGAATTTTGTTTTATGACCATGTCACTTAGCTAGTTATCAGTTGCTAAACCATAAAATGCTTCCACCTCTTGACAACTCCAGTACTACACGACTAGGGGCATCTATTTACAAGTTAATATTTGGACATGCTTTTACCCTGCCTCTTTGTGGTCTTCATGAATTGTGCCAATTTTACCATATCTCTGTCTTATTCATTCTGTACTTTCTGACTTGTCTGTTTTTATTCACTTGATCATGTGTATTCAGAGATCACATAAAATGAATTTTTATTTTTCATGCACTTTCTCTGACTTTTCTGTCACCAACAGTGTTTGCATGGTGATTATCTTGTTGAGATATAAGTTCTCCCAAGGTGAGAGTAATATCTGATATCCACACCTATTCTAGAATGAATGGAAAATATTAATGCCTAATAGTTGTTTTAACAAAATTACTATTTGATATCAATCAATATTTTTTGTTAGTAGATTGGCCTGTTAAGACTTTTATTCTAACTATATTTCAGTGACAAAATATAAAATTAAATTCACTTAATCCAATAGTAAATTCAGTATGGGAAAAATCATCTTCTATATAGATTTCCTCAACATTTATTATGTAGCAAGAATTGGGATTTATAGATGTGTAATCCTTACCAACTGAAAAGTTAATATACCTTATTATGGAAACTTAATCTACTCTTCATAATGCTGGTATAGACTGTTTTGTTGCAATTGAGTTTATGTAAAATTTGTTGTTTGAGTTTGTGTCAAATATTTTCAGTATTTTATTTTCATATTGTGTTTTTTCATACTTCTTTTATTCATGCAGATGGATGATCTCACTACAAAGATGAAAAATGCATCTTCAAAGCATTTACATTTGAGAACAAACTATGAATGTTTTATGCAGAACTTGTTTTTTATAAAAAGTATACAAGATACATTTGAAAAAATAGAAAGGAATCAAAAGAAGTTGGAAGAAAATGTAGTAAACTTTCCAAGGCACACACAGAGCACTCGAGTAGAACGAGGCCAAGGAGTACGGTGGGAATGTGACATTGAACATCGAGCAAGATGGGATTTAAAGGAGAAGCAAAAACAAGTATTTCTGATTTTACAGGCTATCTTACTTATCTGCAATTTGCTTTAATTTATTTAATTGTAAACTGGATTTTGGATATATGTATCATAGGTGTATTGTATATCTCTTGAGGAAAGATGTTGTGTAGATTTCTAAGAGAAGGAAGACATTTGATGCCCCTTCAAATACCACAATTTACATCATCCTTTCAGCTAATTTGATCTGAGTAATAATTTTCATCAGATAACTGTTGGATATTTGATAATAGTGGGCATAAGTAAGACTATGAGGAGAAAACAATATGATGCATAAATATACTTTTGAATTGTTAAGTTAAAATTTTTAACTTTCATATTTTGAATTGATTCTATTATTCTTTAAATTATCGGATGATCTGAGTGCTAATGTGAGAATGATTCATTACTTTGAGCATAGATCAATGGTAGATATCCTAGCTAGTGCAACGCCCTGGGTTCCATTTGCAGTAGAAAGGAGGAGGAGGAGGGCAGGGAATGAGGGGGGAAAGGGGGAGAGGAAGAACTCAATTATTATTGGTTCAGATTTAATGTAATTGATACTGATGACAGAAGTTTACAGTCTAATATTTTTTTCTTCACTTTTAAAATTGCTGTCTGAATTTTTGACTCAGAAGTAAATAAAATAACTACATAATACTTATTTGGGTTCTATTTATTTTTAAAATATATTCTTTTTATGTTCTTTAGACACAAGAAGCAGCTCCGGAAATTACAGAGCAGTTCAGAATGACTAATTTTATTTCAATAAGAAGTCAGATGGAACTCAGAATTAGCCATCTGGAATCTGAACTGAAAATTCTAAGAAATGCAACTGAGAGAATATAGGCACTTCCATATACAACAATCCAGATTCCACAAGTATGTCAAAACCTAGACTGAAAGAGAGCAACTTAGTCTCCTTAATTTGTGTCTACTGCATAACTTTGAGACAGGTTGATGAGATTGGTAGCATGCAAAAGCGAACTAGATCCTATAATTTGTGGAAGTAATGTTAGGAAATGAATGTACTCTTGAAATATTAGTCTAGGAAGTTTATCTTTCACTCACCTTTGCATTTTACATCTGAAGGTAAACTATTAATAGCTTTCTTCCCTTGGTGTTCTCCTATATGTAATCTGGTCTATTAGACTTTTAGTTAAGTATTTTTGAAGTTTTGTGATTCACATAGTTATATTGTGACAAAACTGCTTCTACATGGAAACATGAACAAGTTTCACAATTTTTGAAAGGTTATAACTGAAACCTTATGTATCCAGTGTTGCTATAACTACACTCTGGGCACATTCTGACACCTGACAGATTAACTGATTTTTATTTTAATTTTTAAATATTATCCTTACATGGTATCTAGAGACAAAATGTTCTGTATAGTTTTTCCTCTCTACATTGTCATACTTGTGATGATGGGAAGTATAATCTGCAAAGTAGTTAAAAATATTCTGATGATAAGTGTTGGGGCCTGTGAATGACAGAATGAATGGGCAGTCTCCTGAAGCCCTGGTAACAAATTCATGGGCCAACTTTCTAGGCAGCAGCTTTAATCTATCTTGATCACCCACTCACCTATCTTGTTCTGAACCAGTGGCTGTTGCTCTGAATTGTCTCATTGTCAAATGCTTAATTTATCTAGGTAATAGGTAGAATATACATATGATGGTAATAAATGCTTGACAATATCTTCAAGGAACATTCTTTAAGTCCTTGAACTGGTTCACTAAATATGAATCTTTCTAGCTTTACTAAAATTTTCTAGTTGCATGTGTTTAAGGAAACCATGGTGATTTAATATACTTCAACATAGTAAAATGGCTTTAGTAGTCAAATAAACTAAGGTATACATCATCTGCTATATTTATCTTTAAAATATCCATATTTCTAATGGCATCCTCAAGAATCTTCCAAGGAGAGTCTTTCAAGAAGGCAGCATTGTTACCTGCAAAGTCATACATCGCTGATTTCTGTCTCTCTTCCACCAACATTGCTTTAATTGGAAGTTTGAAGCCCCCTAGAAATATGTACACTTCTTTAGAGAAATTACAAACCCATAATTGCATACACTGTCTCTGTTCTGATTCTTTTAGTGTTGTGCCCACATATGGAGAATTTCTACCTACTCTCTTTTTAAAATATTTTTTTTTAGTTATATATTTTCTTTATTTTATGTGGTGCTGAGGATTGAACCCAGTGCCTCACATGTGTAGGGAAGTACTCTACCACTGAGCAACGATCCCTCCACTTACTCTTATGGAAAATTTAAATTATTCTTTTATTTGATGAAAATTTTGAAAGTGCATTTAGACATAAATAATATTGAGGTTAATTTTGAAATAATTAAACAAGCATGAAATATAATGTGCTCTAATTCAGTGACCAGTACTTCCACTTTATCTCCCCTTCTTCCTCCCTGTGTTCTCTTTCTTCTGCTCTACTGATCTTATACTTATTTGTAGTTTTTAAGTTTCTTTTTTAATTATGCATTATGAATATACATGAAGGTGAAATTCACTGTGATATTTTCATATGGATTCACAAAAAAAAATTTGATCAGATTCATTGCACTTTTCCACACTGAGTGCTGTCCCCAACTCCCTGGCTTGGGTTGGGTTAGGGTTAGGGTTAGGTTAGGGTTAGAGTTGCATTGTATAACAGGAGCCCTTCAGTACAACCTGGTGATTTCCTTCATACTAAGACTTCATTTGAGCGAGTCAAATATTAGTCCAAAAATGATGAGCTATATTTTTAAGAGCTAATAAGAAAAACAATGTCCAGCTATTTTGAACCCATTTGAAGATGTTTCTATAATATTTGACAATTTTTTTTATCAGGGGTATTATTACAATAATGAAATATCTGCTTGAAAATGAACAAATAAAAGATACCATCTTGCTTTCATTGCACCTTGGTTTAGAGCTTCCATGGTTTTATTTATTTATTTTTTTGGTTGTTTGTTTCTTTGCACCAGGGATTGTACTCAGGGACACTTGACCACTGAGCCACATCCCCAAACCTATTCATGTTTTATTTAGAGACAGGGTCTCAGTGAGTTGCTTAGGCCTCACGGTTGCTGAAACTAGCTTTGAACTCAAGACTGTCCTGTCTCAGCCTCTTAAGCCACTGTGATTACAGGCATGTGCCATCACACCCTGCTTCAATGGTGTTTTGATGAACTTCTTAACACATAGTAAAGCCATGCATATCTATGTTAAATGTGGCCTCAACCTTATTCTTTTATTTGGCATTTTGACCTAAAAAGTCACAGGAGAACAAATCTAAGCTTTATAAAACAATGCTGAAGTTAAATAGTTATGACAGAAAGAAATAATTTTAACATATAAATTACAATTTAATTTAATAGCTGATATATGTTTTTTTTTTCAGTTTCTTAACTTACATGAATATCTTTCTGAAAAAAATGAGAGAATCGGGTTTGAAGTGCTTCAGAGACTTAATGTAATAGTTCTACATTTCCTTGTGGAACATTAGTTTGCCATATCATGCTAGCCTGAATAGAAGAGTGTTTTTTAAACTCTTTCATCACTTTTCAAAGATATGTCTCCGTAATCCCTGCAGAATGCCTTCAAAGGTGAAGGGAGAAGGAGAGGAAAAAAGTACTAGAGAGGAAGAGTGATCAAATTATTTTATGTGCATCTGTGAATATGTCATAATCAATTTCTCTATTATATATAGTCAAATGCACCAGTAAAAAATTTTGTTTAAAATAATTTTCTTTAAAAATAGAACATAAAGACAGGAATGGGAATTCTGTCAGTCAAAATCATTTGTTTTCACATCAGATGTGTAAAGGCATTAGACACCACCTTATTGTTATCACTACAACATACTTACTATGTTCAGTAATATATTTTAGACCCTATTTGGGGAATTAGTAAGAGAAGAGTTTTATACAAAGAACACTCTACATGGTGATATTTATATAAGAGTTGAAGTATTTACCATATAACTCATGAAGTGCACATCTATAATGAGCCAAATGTTTAAAAACTGCTGGTCATAACTTCTGAAATCAATTACAATTAAAGAGCTATGTATTTTTTCCAATTCTGAATATCAACAAATTAAAGACCTTAAGTGTGAAACTGCTTTTTTTCCCACTTCTGCCTCTCTATGAAACTGTCAGCCTGTACACTGACATTCTTTTGTGGGAAAAAATGGCATCACCCATTTTCTGTGGTTTATGGCCAAAATCCCAGACTGACTTAGTAACAGTCACATATTAAAAATACCCTGTCATGACTCTGTCATTAGTTTACATTTGCCTCAATAAAAGTATGAAATTTCTTAGCCAAAAATTAAAATATCCAAACAACTGGATTTTTGTCAGGTTACTCAGGCTATGTCATCTCACTTGCTTTATTGGCACTTTGCTCTAGATTCTAGTGACACTGGACCACTGTGATTCCACAAGTGTTCTTTCTCATCTCGGTGTCTGCATGCACCTCTTCCCTTTCTCTCACAATTTCTCCTTTTACTTCAGGTGTTAACCCATGTACCACTTCCATTGAAAGACCTCAAACACTGACACAAATTTGGGACAGAAGTCCCTTCTAAGTGTTCCAGTAGCAACCTGTTTTATCCTTGTCCTAATGCCAATGACTCTGTATGGAAATTGCCTGATTGTCTGCTTTTGAAGCTATTGTATATGACTGTTGAGAGGTGTCCATTATCATCTCCATGTTGTCATCCCAGTTCTTGCCAGAATACCCTAGCATATGGTTGTCAAATTTATGCATAAGGGGTGGAAAACCCAAAGCTCTGATACTCGGTCATAAAGACAACTATGTATGAAAATATGGGTGTACTGCATTCCATAGTGATTTTGTATTGTGGACATATCTTTTTTTCTTCTTATAAACAATGAAAAGTTCTAAACTTCTTCACTGATTTATACTTATAAAATGTTTGAGAAAAAATATAATTCTTTTTCTCTTTCTGCAGGATTTGAATCCTGACCATGGGAGCTTCTGCCTTAAGAATTACTAATAAGACAAGACAAGATTTACTTTTGGAAACATCATAAAGATATACAGAGATTTTAAGAAAAAAAAATGAAAGCTAATATGTGTTTTTCAGACTGTTAATATAATATTTACATTATTTATGAAATGTATGATGTAAATACTTTATTGAAATGGATGTGTGTAACATATATAATGAAATTATCAAAATATGAAAATTGTTTATATCTGCTAGAAAATTTGAAGTGCAAGTGCAAACCAGTTTTTATTAGATGTGTTTTCAGACTATCTAAATGTTAGCATTTAAGCTCAATTCAGCAACCAAGTCAACACTAATTTGGTAGATCTAAATATCACATTAATGATGGATTATTTATATTATATCACTGAATATAGCTCCAGAGAATTAGGCAACATTATTTTTACATGCTGGTTACTATATTCAATAATGGATTAATGTATTGCAATTATTATACTGCCATCTTTAAATTTATATTTCAGGCACTGACTTATTAATTTTTCTAATAAGAATATTTGCTTAGTGTTTTATCTTTATTTTTTTCCTTTTCTTTTTGTTTATACAATCTTGGGAAATAATAGTAAATTTACAGGTTCTAATATAAAGTACTTTTTTCTGCTGAAGCATTTTAAATTGAATTGCTTACATATGCTATCATTTATGATATTTTTAGTATTTTGTACAAGTCAGAACATGCTAGATAACTACAATTCAACATTCATTTATTATGAGTATATTTTTCAAATATTAACAGGTAACAGCATAGTTGTTAATTGTATCAGTTTCATTATGAAGGTTATATTGTTATCTAGCATGTTCTGACTTGTAGGAAATACTAAACCTATCATGAAAGATGGCATATGTTAACAATTCATTTTAAAAAGCTTCAGTGGAAAAAAGTACTTTGCATTAGAATCTGCAACTTCACTAATATTTTCCAAAATTGTATAAAGGAAAAAAGCAAAAAAAAAACACACACACACACACACACACACATTAAGCAAATGCTGTTTCTCAAATCAACACTTATACATTCTATCATAATGCCTTGGACCACTTAATCCTCAGATTATTTTCATGTTTTTCTAGTAGCCTAATATTGTTCTTTATAAAAAAATATTTCCTTCAGAGACATGAAATGAACTTAATTGTTTTATTTTATAGATGCCTTCTGAATTAAATATTCCTTAGTCTTTTCTTAACCTTCATGACCTTGAATTTTTCAGAGGGAAAGCTTGTAGAATGTGCTTAAAATGGATTGGAGCTAGATTACATGTTTTTGGCAAGAGTACCACAGAAATCAATTCTATGATTTTCACTTTGAATCACATCTTGTGACCTATAATATCCTCATTACTGCTGATGTTAATATTGGTCATTAATGTGGTATTTGCAGGATTTTACTTTGTAATCATTATTTGTGTGAAGATAGTTTGAGACTATACATATTAATATAAATATAAATGTGTATCATTCACCACTAAATTTGTTCATTTATTATACCTATACAGATTCATAGTTTATTTTATTGTGTTTGCTGTTACTTGTTAATATTTTAAAAAATTTATTTTTCTTTCAGAAATGTTCTATTTTGATAATCTCAGATTTATAGAAGATTTAAGACAGCAGTGAAAGGAATTCATAAGAAACATTCCCTAAATGTTATTCTTCATTTCTAGATAAGTCTACGTACATAACAGTTTTTATCTCTGAAACATTTGCAAGATGCACACAATGTCTTTTTATTTGTAAATTTAAAAAATCTCACATTATCTAAAAATGAGAAATTATCTCTGTAACTATGGTGCAATGATCAAAATAAGTAAACTATATTGTGAATATCTACTCTACAAATCTTATTCAAAATTTGACAGTTATTTTAACAATTGTCTTTGAACCAAAATAAATCCAATTTTGGGAAATTTTAATATCAATTATTCACTGTGTCCAGTGGTTTTGTTTCTTCTGGGTTTTTTTTTTTTTTAATCTGGGATGGTTCCTTTAGCATTTCTGGGCTATTCATGATATCTTTGATTTTGATTTTTGAATGGTGTATTTCAAGTAGTAGTTCTATAGATTTTTCTTCAGTTTATAATTAGATTTTAATTTTCATAACCAGTGGATAAATGCTCAAATATTTGACTCTCAAGTTAACCTGAATGCTGCTGGTAGATTGCACATAGGGATCCCTGTTCCATCAGTATGTCAATATATTTGGTGATATTAAAATTAATACCAATGGAATTTGCAAATATTTCTTTAGAGGAGCACATCATGAAGACTTTAGGCTTTGTGGACCAGAAGTTCTCTGTGGTCATAGCCTAAAATCTGCAAATATAATAATTGAATGCCTGATGGCATTCCAATAAAACTATATTTTCAGCGTAAGGGGGTGAGGCTCAGTGGTAGAGTACATGTATAGCACATATGAAGCCTGAGGACAAATCTCAGTGTGGCAAAAGGAAACAACAACAGAAACACTTTATTTGCCAAAACAAGCTACATTCTGGATTTAGTCTTGATTTGTTGATCCAACGTTCCTCTAAAGCTGTGAAACCTGAGTGGTGACCTGCATGTGTGTTTTTTCTTTTGTATGCTCAACACACTTCATATGCACCACATCATTCTTCTACAGACTTTCTGTACAATTCAGTTTATGAAATAAGAATATTTTCTGAATTTGCCCTCAGGTTTTGTTATTGAGTTCACCATTTCAATATTAATAAGCACTTTGCATATCTGCCCTTGAAACTTATTCTGTTATCTTTTTAAAAATATTAATTGTTGATAGACCTTTATTTTATTTATTTATTTATATGTGGTGCTGAGTATCAAAAACAATGCCTCATCCATGCTAGAAAAATTCTCTTACACTGAAAAACAACCCCAGCCCTGTGTTATCATTAAGAATGAGAAAATTAATACTCAGTTTATAAATCAGGAAGAAATTTTCATGGTGACTGTAAATTAAATTTTTATGAATTTATTTTTTAGCATTTTTGGTGTTACATATGTAATTTTTAAAATGTTCAAAGTTTTACAGATGATCCTTATGTAAAGATTGAAAAATACAGTTAAAGAAGAACAAAGATTATTCTCCATTATTCCACTTAGATACAATGTCTTTCAAAAGGAGGGTCTGCAAACACTAAATTAAAATCAGTTTTTATTTTTTTTTATTTTATTGATTGATTGATTGATGATATTCCAATCTAATCCAGAATATGCTCTACCCTAAGCCATATCCCAAGTCTTCCATTCATTTGTGAATCTCACTCTTGTGTTTTTCTCTTCCTGCGTAACTCCAAGAATTACTTTTTCCAAAGTTACCATTGAATTTTACTTTTAACACATCTACACTTAATTTCATGCACTTAATTTTACAATTACTCATTCATCAATGGAACATTTCCACTTCTAATAACAAGAACTCCCAAGTGGATGAAGGGAGTTTAGACTCCACCAAAACAGCTATACAAATGATTTCTCTTTCCCACAACCACACATAAATGTATATAAACAGCCTCAATACCCAGCCAAATAGTTGTAGTAAAACTAACAAGAACTGGAGATAGAGGGCAAAACTAAGAATAGCCTCACTAAATGGTAAAGGAAAACTTTTGCCTTTCTCACAGATCAGCTTTTCCCCCAAGTTGACACACCAGTATGATCAGGAGAAACTGCCCAATTCTCAGTTTTCTCCTTTTGGTGTCAGAGAAAGGAGAACATAGCTCCAATATTCTGGATTTTTAGGGAACTGTTTTCTGTCTACTGTGACACAGAACTGGTGACATATTTTGATAATTAGTCACATTGAGAAAGAGGAAAAACCATTGAACATCAAAGAACCTACAGTGCAGAAACCAGGTGGAAGAAA
This sequence comes from Urocitellus parryii, assembly GCF_045843805.1. Lineage (NCBI taxonomy): Eukaryota > Metazoa > Chordata > Mammalia > Rodentia > Sciuridae > Urocitellus > Urocitellus parryii. Next base: position 170,876,723 of record NC_135531.1, on the reverse strand, counting down.
AGTTTATGTACTTTTGATAGAATTCCACAGCTTTCTTCCTAGAAAGCTAAGTGTCTGGAGAGAGTGTATCCACAGCAAGGGTGACAAAGCCCTGAAATACTTACCTGGGTTTGCTGGTGAAGATCTTCCCCTGTGTGCAGCCACCAGGAGAGAGAAGTTTGAAACTAAAATTCTCAACCAAAGGCAAACTTGTTCAAGGAGCACCTCAAGAAAAGCCATAACACAGAGCCATGCTATCCTGTAAAATCTGTGGGGCCTAGAAAATGAGGTTTCTTAGGGTTTCTGTTAAGAAACAAGAATGTCAAAAACTACAGTTTTAAAAGTATTAAGAAATACTAAACAATAAAAAATAAATGACAGTAAATTAAATATTAGGAAAAAATCTATCAAATATATAATTGAAAATACAAATGATCATTAAATTTGTGGTTCTCAATCTCCCTGACCCCCAGTACTGGGGATGGAACCCAGGGGTACTCCACCACTGAGCTGTACACACCATCCTTTTTAAATGACCACTTTTAATTTTGAGACACTAAGTGCCCAGGCTGGCTTCCAATTTAGGATGCTCTGCTTCCTTCCACCTCTACCATGCTGGGATTAAGGGCATGAGGCACTGTGCCAAGCTTCTCAACCTTAAATAAAGGGAAAAAATAAGGCAAGCGAAACTTTAATACTAGTATTGAGAAAGAATAATAACCACAGTCCAGTAAAGAGAATTTAACAAACAAAAAGTTCTGGAGATTGATGTGTACATTTTTCCAAATGATTTTACTTGGGAGGCTGGATCAGAGCACAAATTCAGGGCCAGTTGCAACAATTTAGCAAGGCCCTAAGCAACAATGAGACTCTGTGTCAGATTAGTATATGGAAAAGTTTGGAATGGAGCTTGGTGAAAGACTACCACTGAGTTCAATCTCCTATACCAATGAATAAATTAATCAAAATCACAAAAGAATATGTCAGGTAATTAACAGCAATTCACTTGAGAATCAAGAAGGAGGACTATTTTTAAAATAAATTTCAAACAAATAAAAATAACTCAGTAAGTAACAAATATGAATGGATAAATTATATCAGAAAGCAGACTATAAACTACCATTAGGTGGGCATGCAGACAGTATAGGTTAATAACTGAGTTCTAGGTAAATTTAAGGATCAGATCATTAGATTCTAAGGTGCTTCAATATGTTCTGGACTGCAGAATTTTATCATGGAAGTCTTGGTGTTTTATTTTATTAATATCAAAAAATATGAATATAAACTCAATGGCATAAAAGTTGTACAAATGAATGGAAGTGGAAAAATCTAATTAGAACATCTGTAAAGAGAATCTATAAAACAAGAAAAATACATTCTAGATATAGTAATCCATAAGTTAAAGAGATTATTCTCATGTCTAATCAACACTTTAATGAGGAGTACAGATAAAGGTGCATCTTGGTGAGTACTTCTAATTAAAACAGCACTGAAAGTGAAAAAGAAATGAGCACCACTTCTGCAAATCAGGAGATAGCGCCATTTTTAGATGGCAAAACACTTAATTTTTTCAATTAAAATCTTGAACCTGAGGCATGCCAGCTAATGCTGTTTATATACTTAAATAGAAAATAGAAACATTTAAGCAAAGAAAGGAGATAAATGACATATACACAAGAAAGATTAAAAGTTCTTTATTATTAATCTTATAATTTTTCACTTAGAAAACCTGATATATTGTAAAAAATATCCTCAATATCTTAAAATCACAATGAGATATGAATAAGAGATAAATTTGGAAAATAATAATTTTATTTATGTTAGGAATTGGGACGCAATAAATTTCTGTTGCTATTGTCTGAAATCTGTAATAGACAATAAATGAATGGGAGTGGACTCATTCCAAATCTGTTTATTACTAGAATAGTGGCAGGGCGATTGCCTACTATGAGTGTGCATGAAAGTTCCTGAGGTTGATGCCTAGCAGCTATAAAATAAAACAAAAGAGTCAAAAAGGTGCCTTTATTTACACATATGAACATGCTGTGGATTGGTCTACAGACATTAATTTGATGGTCTTCATGCAATATCCAATTTTCTGCTAATGTAGCAAATCACTTTAAAGGTACTTTATGTACCTCTCTTGCTCCTTTGTAAGCATATCTCAACTTGTGTCACACAATATTTTTCAAGTGACTATGTAAAATTTTCAAAAATTCAGATTTCTAAATGACATTACTTAAAAATTTTCTCCACTTTTATTTGTTTTTGAATTCAATTAATCCATATGACCAATTTGTATATTTGAGTATCCTGTAATAAGCTAATTTGTGTTTACAAAGAAATATTGTCTTTGAAATATTTATTCTTCATGGAGCTTTTATGTGCACATATGAACAAAATTTTAAAATTAGCTTTTATAATATATTACTAAGAAATATTCAAGGGCTGGGGATGTGGCTCAAGCAGTAGTCTGCTCGCCTGGCATGCATGCGGCCCGGGTTCGATCCTCAGCACCACATACAAATAAAGATGTTGTGTCCACCGAAAATTAAAAAATAAATATTAAAATTCTCTCTCTCTCTCTCTCTCTCTCTCTCTCTCTCTTTAAAATTAAAAATATTTCTCTCTCTCCCTCTCTCTCTCACTCTCTCTTTAAAAAAAGAAATATTCAAGGGGTCTTTTAGTTAATTTATATCTTTTTGAATTTATTATTAACTATCTTGGTCTAATGGGGTTTCTGGGCCACATGCATGTAATGTTTAAAAAAAAAAATAGTGACTGGCTATAATGGTGCAGGCCTGAAATCCTAGTAATGGGAAAATAAATGAGGAGGATCACAAAATCAAAGCCAGCCTCAACAACTCATTAAGAATACCAGAAACTTAGACCCTGTTTCAAAATAAGAATAAATAAATAGGCTGCGGGGTACAGCTCAGAAGTAATGCAATCTTGGGTTCAGTCCCTGGTAGCACCCAGAAAAAAAATGCTATATATACACTGCACTATCATCCTGTTATAATTGAAACTTACAATCAAACAAGAACAAAATGAGAACTGTCCCCATTATGACATTTTGCTATGCATTTGAAAGAAAGCCTTGTTGTCAATCTTTAGCAGTGAACACACATATGACTCATCAATATTTTATATATATATAATTTACTTTATATATATATAAAATATTGATGAGCCATAGTTTGTGTGTGTATATATTTTCAATGCTATATATATATATATATATATATATATATATATATATATATATATATTCATTGCAAATAATGTAGAGGTAAGTATGGCCAAAACAATGCTGAAGAGACTATAAAAATGGGTACATTATCTTTAATGGATACTAAAATAATGTATATTTTATGAGCTAGTTAATATAGGGGTGTCTTAAGCAAGCAGGACATCACTCAATAAAAGAGAGAAAAAAACCAAAAAGGAATATTTCTGAGTATTCCCTGAGTATTAAAACATAAAAGAATAAATGTGACATGGTATTATTTTATTTATATATTTATCTACTTATTTATTTCTTACATACATGACAATAGTGGAATTCATTACATTCATATTTATCCATTCACAGAACAATTTTTCATAACTCTGTATATAAAGTATGTTCATGCCAAATTATGCCATTATACATGAGCTCTTTTTTTGCATTACAGCTTTTAATACATCTTTATAACACAAATTGTCATATCTCTGTTTATATATAGATAGGTTGACACCAAATTCACATCTTCATACATGTATTTTGTATAATGATGTCTGTCTCCTTCCACCATCCGTGTTATTCCCCTTCTTGGCAGCTGGAATAAGAACCTTAATACTAATATTTGAGAATACAGAGGTTTCTTAGACCTGGAAAGGAAAAGAAGGCAAGGTGAGGCTTCCTTCTGACAGCCCAGTGAAGTGAAAGCAAAGCAGCATGGGGCAAGGGGAGCTCAGCTTCCCCTCTACAGTCAAGTCTTTTTTTTTTTTTTGGCATATTTATTTTTTATTTTTTTTATTGTTGGTAGTTCAAAACATTACATAGTTCTTAATACATCATATTTCACAGTTTGATTCAAGTGGGTTATGAACTCCCAATTTTACCCCGTATACAGATTGCTGTATCACATCAGTTACCCTTCCATTGATTGACAAATTGCCTTTCTAGTGTCTGATGCATTCTGCTGTCTGTCCTATTCTCACAGTTAAGTCTTTAAAAGACAAAACAGCAAGGAAAGTAAAGGCTTGGCTTCCTCTTCATAGCAAAGCTAAGGGCAAGGACAGGAACAATGAGACAAATTTAGCTTCCCAATGACAGCCATCTCAAGGCAGTGCATGGCAAAATGCAGAAAGGCCAGGCTTGTTTCCCCCTCAGTAGCCAAGCCATAGCAATGCAAGAGAAGAAAGGTAAGGTGAGGAAGAAAAGCAAACAAGGGTTGGCTTTCCTGATACAGAAGGCAAGGTCAGGCCAGGCAAAGCCTGGCTTCCCTCATGACCAAGCCATGAAAGTTTGGGCCAGACCAGGGAAGATTTGGCTTTTCTTAGATAGCTCAATCACAGCAAGGGATATCAAAGGAAAAAGAAATAATAATGCAAGGAAAGACTGGTTTTCCCCTTCATAGCTAAACCATAGTCGGTCAATGAAGCGAGCCACCAATTCAAGTTAGGGCAAGCTTTGTCTTCCCCTGATGCACAAGCCATGACAAGGCTGGAAGGACAAGTCAAGGTCATGCTAGGCAAGGCCAACCAAGTCTTAACTTCTCAGCAGCCATGCCACGAAGAGGCAAGGCAAGGCCAGATAAGGCAAGACCAGGCAAGAGTTAGTTTTCCTCCAATAATCAAATCTTGGCAAGAAAGTCAAGGGAAGACCAGACAATACAAGTATCAATTAGAAAAAAAACACAAAAAACATCAGACTGTGTCTCACAACTGATTCCTCAGCTGGGTCTGTCAGTGAGATCACCTAATATGGCTCATCAATATGGTCTCAGCTACCTTCAGCATGTGGTATTTGGGTAGCCAGACTTTTTTATGATGGCTTGGGGTATCTCAGGATATAAGGCAGAGGTGTGTCTATTGTGTCATTTGATTTATTCTTGGAAGTCACAAAGCTTCTTTAACACTGATGCAATTGGTCATGGTCCTGCCCATATTCAATACAGAAAACACACTACCTAATTCTTAGTGGGCAGGTAAGAAGTGGTCAAACAGACTGCTCACTCTGCCTAAAGTTGTTGAAACATCAAAAAGCCCTGTGACTCCAATCTTCATTACATTTTGATGTCTGAAACTATCACTATAATGTGTAAGTCCCTGTGTATTCTAAAAGAACCAAGTTATGCATAATCCACTAATGGTCTTAAAGTATCTTGGAATAAGATGCAAAATTTGAACTTTATGTATCTGCCAGAATACTTAGTTGCAGGACTTAAACATTTATTGAAGGGCATTAGGTAGCTTACAGATTTTTTAAAGGGGTCTGAGAATCTGGGTTGGAAACTATATGGTTGGGAGAAACCATAAAGTTATACTGCATATTGCTTAGGGAAGTTCCTGATGCCACTGATACTGAGCAGACATTGCCTCTCACCCAGCACAATGTTCCAGAACCTCTGGCTATTGCCATCTCTGAAATCTCATGTTCCATGCCTTTATTCTAGCCAAGGTGGATCTGTGCAGAACCTACTTCTAAATGTTGTTTTCGTCCCAAGAGGTGTCTTATGCATATGTACTCAAATGGCTGATGTTAGCCCTTTTTCTTTGTGTGAGATGCAGCCATGGGAAGAGAAACTGTGTCCCATGGTCCCAGGTGTGGAACACGTATGAAAACCTAAATACAGTATATGACATATAATTATGTGATATGTAATGGTTATAAGACTGTAAGCACATTAAAATAAATATAATGTTGATTAACAGCAACATGATAATATATAAGCTCTCAATGATAAGTTCAAACCTATTTTAATGCACCTGTATCAATTTCATTGAAATAGTCATAGAATTGAGTTCCTGGGAATTTAATGGGTTAAGTCTGAAAATCTACTCCAGGTCTGGGAGGGATGCATAAGTATTTACTAGACAGAACAGAGCGGTAGGGAATTCATTTAAAAGTCATTACAGAGAGGTAGAAGGCCAAGAGAGGTCAAGAGCAAGTATTCCAGCATATAGTAAAGGACTTTGCACTGAAATTATGCAGAATATGTGTATAGTGATGTTCAAGATAGGAGGTTAGTATAGTTTTTTTCATTCACTAATGTACTTTTCACCCTTTACAAATCATATTTTCCATTTAACTATTTGAAGGTAGTGTGTGCCATGACCAATATACATGCATTACTGATTTTGTTACAAGAAACAATTCCAGGTACTCAAGAGACACTAGCATAAAGGTTCAGATAAACAGGCCTTAGTTCTAAGTAAGACTTTATAGATTTTTAGTTTCAGTTTTTGTTGCAGGACCTGACCTTGGAACTACATGGAGGAATGCTTATCTTGCTCATTGTTCAGCAGGGAAATTCTAACATAGAATATTATGTTTGGGGACAAATTTCTTTCAGAACACTGTCAAGTGCAACTTCCTTGTTCCTTTGACAAGGAGTTATTGCCCTGTTGGTGCAAGGTCAGCCTACATGTCAGTTTCTAGACTCTCGATGTCTGGACATCCATAAGATGGTCTGTTGTGAATCACCTCTGGCATATCATGACTGTTATATGTAAATTGGCAAATACTCACTCTTAAAGCTATTTTTGCTGTGAAATAAAGCATATTTTGTTCTCTGAAACATTCTCTGGAGGGGTTTCTCCATGCCCTCAAGCTCCCACAGTAGATATCGGAAGGGCAGGCCCTTCAACATTCTGGTGCTCAAACATTGGATAATCAGGTGATTTTGCTTGAGGGATCCCTGGCCATAAGGAATCGCAAAGCTCAAAACATAAGCGGTCAGGGCAATGGGTAATTTACCTGGTTAACATAAACATGCTCATCTACTAATTACACAACAGCTTTTAAATGCCCAGGGTATAAAAGTAAACTATTAGGAATTAGAAACTTTTTGGCAAGAATTTTTAGCCACAAATCCATGGTTTCCTTTGGAAGGAATATTCAATACCGACGTCTGGCGACCAACTGGCTCTGAAAAATGCTCCTCAGCAGCAGTAGCAAACACATAAACAAGCCTCAAACTACTTTTATGTTATTTTGCTAGCTGTTAGTGGCTCACTCCGGGTGGAGAAGAGATTGCAGCAGTGGCCCACTGTTGTTTGGGAGAGACAGCTATCGAAAGAGAAGATCAGAAAGAAAATGGGGAAAGCTAACAAGAACAAAAGATAGTGAGCAAGAGGAGGGTAACACAGATGTAGAAGAAAAGGGGGTATGTGATATGAGATGTTGAGATTTAAGTAGAAATGGAGAAAGAACAGGAGAAAGAATGTAGAAAGAGTAAGGAGTCTCCTCTTTTTTTCTTTTTCACAGATGTTGCAACAGTGCCATATAGAGGAGTTGACTCTTTCTGCATATATTAAATCAAGCTGTACCATGTCAGAGATGACGATGTTAGGCTTAACATAAGGCATGAAAACCAGTCAATATTATATATTCCAGGCTTTGGTGCCTTTCTTCAAGGTACCAGACCTCATGATTATACATTATATGGATGACATTATTTTAGCCCACCCCTCTGCACAAGACCTAGACTCCATCTTCCAACAAGTCCAATTAACACTTAAAGAAATTGAATTAAATAGAGCTCCAGGAAATGTTCAAAAATTAGCCCATTTTCACTTTTTGTGAATCATTTATTAACTCTTGCAGAGATTTTAGTACAGGCTCTCAACATTTACATAAAATCTCTTTAAATGATTTACAAAAGGTTTTAGGAAACAGAAATTGGCTTACATTTCAACAGGTTCTTTGAAGGGCTCTACCTCCTCTGTTCCAATGTTTGGAGAATGATCTATATTCTTTGTCTTTAAGAAGATTAACTCCTGAAGCTTACAAAGCCTTATAAGAGGTTAATAATCAGCTTGCTGATTTGCATCTTAGCTAATGGGATCCTGACAAGGACATTATTACTATAGTTTATACACCTCACCTATTCCCACTGGTCTTCTTTTCCAGGAATAAAGTAGCCATTTAGAATCAGTGCATCTTTATGCTGCTTTTTCTTTCAAAATTACCCCCAAATTAGTATGTTTTGTCTAATGGTATTACAACTACACACTAGGACTCTTCAATTATTTGGTCTAAAACCTGATAAATTTGTCTTGCCATTAATTAAACAGGAAGTAAACCTCCATTTGAAAAATAATATCCTGTTTCAACATTCAGTTATGACTTTTTCATTGGTTAATCATTTACTCCTTGCAAACCTATTCAAGATTTATTTGATAAAATAGTTTATTTTTTAAAGATAATTTGTGATAAACAAATTCCTGGAGCTGACCTTATCAGTACTGATGCCAGTTATTCTGGTAGCCTATTAATTCTTATTTATAATCTTACCAGGGATGAATACAAAACCTGAACTTACAAGGAGCTACCTGCCTCACCCCAATTATTAGAGTTACAGGCAACCACTTGGGTCATTGAAGCTAAGTCACTATATATACATCTTTACTGATGGTGTTTATTGTGCCTAACTTATAGCCAGGTTTCCTTGTTTCTTTATTAAAGGGAAAGCAAAATCAGCTTTGGATATACTCCTTCTTTCTCCTCAAAGAGTGCTCCAAAAATATACTAACTCACTGTTCATCACTCATATCAGAGCTCTTATGTTGAACCCAGAATGCAAAGCAAAGCCCACTGACGCTAATTCTAAACCAAATTAAAACAAGCTTATATTGAGTTCACAAGAGAGCTGATCAGTGAATTGCCTCACCCAAGAGTAGGGCCAGAGGACAGTGCCTGGGCTAAGCGCAGGGAAGTTTTTATAACATAAAAAGTTACAAAGATAGATGTCTAGGCAGCTTACAGCTGACAGGGTCCTGGGAAGCATAATGCAAAGGCAGATAGCAGGTTAATAATCCACATGTCTTAACATCTCAAGGTAGGGAGTAAACTCAGATGCCACCATCAGAATTAATGAGGAGCAGCTGAGATTTTTAGGAAGGGTTGTTATCTGGTGAGGGAGAGCCAGGCATAAGTAAGTTCAAAGCTTGGGCAGGAGTTCCAAGCAAGTTTAAAACACCAAAGTGTGATCAGGCCAAATAGAAATATTAGTATTTTACATTAAAACAGAAATGAGCTTTTCATGACCTTGTGACAGATGGCTCCCAGTCTTAAGATGGAATTAGGCTGGATTCATCACATACTGTTTTACCTGGATTTATCTCAAAGTTTAATAATTTAACAGATCAAGCCATGTGAAGTGAATATGGCACTGATTGGGAATCTGCAAGAGTTACATGCTTAATTCCATCATTCAGTCCACTCCCTTAAACAGTTTTTTTCTACACTCAGTATCCTACAAACTAAACAGATAGTGAAAACTTGTAAAAGTTATGCTTCTTTTTTTGGGGGGTGGGGTGTCTTACAACCTCAAGGAGTCATTTCATGGGGTTTAAAGGCATTGTCTTTATGGAAGATTGCTGTCATACACATACCCTTGCTTGGTAAATTAAACTATTTATATGTCACAATTGACACATCTTCTGGACTACTTACAGCTACTCCTATGGTTGGGGAAAAAACTAATCATGTCATTCAACATATGCTCAAAAGCATTGTGACAAAATATTTTCCACATAATGTAACAGCACACAATGGTTCAGCTTATACTTTCAAAATGTTTGCTGTATTCTGTGAGCAATAGAACATTAAATATTTTCCAAGAATTCCTTTTAACCCCCAAGCACAAGCCATTTTTGAGACAGCCCATCAAAATTTTATGGCTCAAAACACAAAAATTAGAGATAGAATCCCTTGCTAACTGATGCAATTCCTCATATGTTAACCAATATGGCTTTATTTAACTAATGTTTTTTGAAATTTGATGATGTTAACCATAACCCAATACAGAAATATTAGGAGCCATTAACAAGTCCCTCAAGTTACCATAAGTAGTCTGGAAATATCCTCAAAAACAACAATGGCAACCACGAGCCCCTTTATTAACCCTAGTGAAAGCTTTTGCTTGTGTTTTTCCAGAATATGTAGACCAATGTTGATCCCAGCAAGACTTGTGCAACACTTGATGGCTGATTCCCCAGATTCAGAAACTGACTCTCAAGATGAGAAAGCATCATCAATGACAATAAACCACAATATCCAAAAACCTGTGGTGATGTCAAAGTGTTGGTCAAACAATCTGAACAGATGGGATAAACTCACATCAAAATGTCTCCCAGCCTTCTATATTCTTAATTTATTCTCTAACTACTTTAATCATCAATAGTACACAGACTATTTCTTTGTGGATCTTCATGGCTAACTCTTGGATGTTTTTCTCGTGATTTTTTACCAGCCTTTCTGAGTTGGCTAGGCTCTTTTCAAGATGATATATTTTGTCTTCATTATCTGACGTTCTGGCTTCTACTTGTTCTACTCTGTTAGTGATACTCTCAATTGAGTTTTTAATTTGGTTTATCATTTCCTTCATTTCTAGAATTATTGTTTGAATTTTTTCTATAATCTCTATCTCCTGATAAAGATGCTTAACTTCTTCTTTTATCTGTTTATGTAATTCATTTTCAATGTGTTCTTTCACTGTTTGAATTTGCTGTCTCATATCCTCTTTAAGGTTCCATTCCATCTGTCTAAGGTGTTCCTTGAGTTCTTTATATGACCATTTTTCTGATGACTCTAGGTCCTCCTGAATATTTAGGCTGTCCTGCATTGTTTGTACTCCTTTTCTTCCTTGCTTTTTGATGCTGCTCATGTTACTTCTTGTTCTGTTGGACTGCTGAGTTACTGTTTACTCCTATAAATTTATTTGATGCTTGGGAGGAAAGGTATTAGAAGGGAAGGGAAGAAGTCACTAAAGAGAATGAGAGTAAGCAGGTAGAATTCAAGGAAGGGGGAATAAGAAAATTGAAAAGAAATGAAAAGACAAAAGAAGAAAAAAAATTGGAAATAAAAAAAGAAAAAAAAATTTTAAAATAATAATAATAAAACATTAAAATTAAAATTAGAAGAAAAAATTTTAAAAAAATTAAAAAACAACAAGAAAGAAAAATGAAAATGAAAAAAATACCCAAATAAAAAAAAAAAAAAAACTAATAAATGCAGTCTTAGAGTTTGATTAACTTCTCTTCCAGTAGGAGGAGCTGTGCCCACCAGGCCAAGCTTCTCCTGTCAATACTTGGGAAACAATCACTGTGCAGCAGTTCCTCCTCCCAGACTGGGCCAGTCTCCAAACCTGAGTGCCTAGGGCCTCCTCTTGTGTCTAGTCACTTCCCCACTTCTCCTCTAGCCAGGCCCCTCTCACCAGTGACGCTCACCACAATACTGGTTACATGCCAGGTCTGCTGCTCCCGGGAGCCCTGTTTTCATGAAAGACTGGGCACACTGTCCCTGTTTGCCATTCCCTCAGACCCTAAGTTTGTAGAGCTTGGGGCTGAGAATCTTCAGCAAATTTTACTTGCCCTCTGGTAGCCACGCCCCCGGTAGCTGGTGCAAGAGACCACAGTTGTCAGCACTGGTGGGAGCGGTAGCTGGGAGTTCCGCGCCTCGGACCCCGCGCCACGGATCCCGCGCCACTTCTGATTCCCTCGGTCTGGCTATCGCACTCACTGGAGAGCTGGGAGGGGCCCTTAAGGATTCCCCCGATGTGTGGAGAGGGAAGGCTAGGGAATTACACACCTGTCACCACTGGTTTCAATGAGGTTATCTCCTCCGCCACAGTCTGGTGACGTCAGTTCTCTGCCATGGTGGTATCTCTTGCAAATGGCGACAGTTCATTTCCCTTTGCTGGGTGACCAATGCAACGGGTGGGTCCTTACAGTCTCTCCCAAGCCCCGTTTCAAACCTGTGGCCACTACCTATGAAGACTCGGTTGGCATTTACCTCTGTAGGATCAGAAGGGCTGACCAGTTGTTTCAGCCGGATGGATTAGTGCTGAGTCACAGCTGTTTGTCTGCGGGCTCAGTGTGTGTTCTGAGAGGCCCAGACTGTTCGCCCCAGATCCACGTCAGCTCAGCATTGCCTAGTGATCCTGAGCAAACAGAATTTAGACTGATTACGACTCCTATGCCCACACAGATGAAGAGGTCAGAGACTTGATCTCTCCGCGCCTGCCGGAATATTGGATTTCTTCCCAAGAGAACTGCAAGTTTGAGGTCAATCTCAGCAAACTAGCAAGGCACTAATCAATTTAGGGAGACCCCATCTCAAAAAAAAAAAAAAGGTGGGGGATGTAGCTCAATGGTAAAGTGCCCTGGGGTTTAATCCTCAGTAAAGAAAAATTAATTAATTAATTAATTAATTAATTAAATTTCTCAGAGGATAGCACAGACATGAGAATAGCTCCTAATGACTTGGTAATAACAGATTTCAAATACAAGTTTTAAGTGTCTTACTTGTGTACACATACACACAAACACACACAAACACAAATAGTTCCCAAATCCTCAGAAAACAAAGAAATATTAGCTTATCTATCTTACCTAATAAGATTAATAACATTTATTCTCCATTATTTCTTTTTTTATAGTTGTAGATGGACAGAATGCCTTTATTTTATTTGTTTATTATTATGTGGTTCTGAGGATCAAACCCACTGCTTCGTGCATGCTAGGCAAGCACTTTGCTGCTGAGCTACAGCCCCAGTCCTATTCTCCATTATTTCTACTTCCACAATTTGTACTATCAGAATGTGAGCCCTAAGGAATTATCAAATGTAATTTTTCTAGTCTCTGTGAACCTTTGAAGCCACAAGCCATTTAAATATAATCTTGACATTTGAAGAACCATCAATAGCCATCTCTTCCCTATGGAGATTGACCTTATTATCTTAAATGTTCATGGCAATGTCAATTTATTTTTTTAACATTAATTTGAGTACTAAATACAACAAATTAAAAAAGAGGTGATACATGAAAAAGCTAGCACTAAAATTTACAGAGTCATCCAGAGAGCCACAGAAAGCTGAGCAAAGAAACACATTCACTGCAGGCAAGTGTATTGCCCCTCCCCACAGAGCACCTGCACATGTGACTCTTTAGCATGAATGCTCAGTGTCAGAGGGGGCACCCCCTTGGGTTCCAGGGAATGCAATACCAATGGAAAACAAAGAATAAAACTGTTAACAACATTAATATTATGCAATTAAAACTAAGGAAACAGGAAAGGCAGCAAAGCCGTCTGCTCCTCTCATGGCAAAGTTTTCAGAAGCCACATTTCCTCCAGATAAGAGTGACATCCAGTGACTTACTTTTTAATTGTACTTCAATGACTGAGTGTGGAATTATCTGGTAATTCATTTCTATAAGCAAATTAATTAGTCTAGTTATTTTTAAATCTCTTAGCAAAATAACAATGTTTTCTTACAGGACTTAATGATTAGGTTTTATGTAAATGTCCCATTTTAATTAATTTGTGGAGGTGGTTACACAAAGCTAAGTTAAAACTGTGTCTGAAATGCAGGTCGGTATTTGCATGTTCATCTGTTTCAGGGACTCACATACACTATGGTCTTAAATGAGTGAAATGAAACCAGTAAGCCATTTGGCACAGAGGGATGAATGATGGAAGAGTAACTTTGCAATGCCTTTCCCTTCAGGCTAAACTTTCCCATGATGACAAAACTTAATCTGAATACATGGCAGCAAAGTGACTTTCTTGAAAATCACATTAATTTGTCCTCCTGCCTACAATGTGCTTTTTTTTTTTTTGAGTGGGGGACGGTATTAGGGATTGAATTTAGGGATACTCAACCATTGGGCCATATCCCCAGCCCTATTTTGTATTTTATTTAGAGATAGTGTCTCCCTGAGTTGCTAAGTGCTTCACTGTTGCTAAGGCTGGCTTTGAATTCATGATCCTCCTGACTCAGCCTCCTGAGCCCCTAGGATTACAGGAGTGCACCACCAGGCCCAGCCACAACTAATTAAAAAAACTTAATGAGGAATGGAGAGAGTGAAAGACATGAGGAATATTTTAAAAATTTCCGAAGAAAAGAAAAGGCCTGTGATCCAGATTTTTAAACCATTTTTTTTTAAATTGTCAGATTAAAATGCCTTGAGGTCTGCTGGAAGCATTTGGCTGCCATATCATAGGGTTAATGCAGAGCAGAGCAATCAACATGACTACCCTGAACCCACAAAAATCAGAAATAGAACAAATCACAAAATACAAGCATTTGAACATTTAAAACAACCTGAATGACAAACCATTTCAACTAAGCAAAAGCCCTCAAGGGAGAGGAGCTGGAAGTCTCCCAGAAAAATGCCAAAAAATCCTGATTTATTCTTGTACCTGATTCTATGCCTGCCAGTGCAGTGCCAGAGTTCTCTGGTCCACTCTACTCTGCAGAGTAGCAACTGCAAGGATCTACACTATGCAGGACAGAGCCAGTTCAACCTCTATTACTTTTTCTTACATAGTTCCTATGAAACACATTTGTAATGAAATGGCTTAAGTTGCAAATTCCTATTATGTGCACTCACCTCATCTCACCTGTCAATATTCTAGTGCTAATCTGAGGTTTCACTAGAACTTGCACTTACTCAAAGAATATACAAAACAGCAGCCTACATTTAGATTCACAAAAGTCAAAACATGCTTCTTATACTTTAGATGCAACAAGAGGAAAAACAATTTTAGTGGTGGGAAATGGAGATACTTTTAAAGCTGCATTTTCAGAAACAGACCACTGATTACATTTGTCAATATTTATTAACAATAACAACCCAATTTCTAAGTTTTCAATGTAAGTTTAAAATATCTGCTGTACTTACAAGTACCCCCCACCACTACTGTGCTGCAGGTCTGCAATTTCAAAAGAGTGAGCATCCTGAGCAACGATCCAGGAACAGGGTTCACGTCCACATTATCTGAGGTTCCTCCATCCCACATCCAATATCTCACTCAATGCAGAGCTCTCTTGGCGCACATCCTCCCGCCTTTTCTCTCCTCTCTGATGTGGGGCGAACGTGGAACTTGCAGACACATCCACTCATCTGCCATTTTGCACTCCTTGCCCCACACAACTGCAGAGCCTCATGTCCAGGCTGCTCTGGTGGCAATACAGGGAAGTGCAGGCAAGGACAGTAAATCTTAAACCTGGCTGGCTACTAGCAATGCTAGGGAGGGAGAGGTACACACCCACTTTTCTGGCTAGTTTATCCTATGTTTCCCACTCTCAAGAGAATAACATTTCCATATATTTCAGTCTAAAGAGGCCAAGTATGATGAGTGATGCTTGCTCACTAACTGGAAATAACTGACATATATAGAATACTTCATCTGACAATAGCACAACTGACATTCTTCTCAAGCTCACATAGAACTCCAACCAAGATGGATCGCATGCTAGGATATAAAACACAACTGAACAAATTAAAAGAATAATGATCACACAAAACACATCCTTGGACAACAAAAGAGTAAAGTAGAAAATTATATCAGAATAATACACCAAAATTCCCAAAATATTGAAGATCAAACCATAGACTTCAAAATAACACATAAGCCAAAGTCTCAAGAGAAATTAGAAAGCATTTTGAAAATTAAAACTTTTGGTCAAAATTTGAGGAATGTACAGAAAACAGTACTTAGAAGTAAGAGTTTAGCACTGGAAAAAAATATAACACTAATAATTTAAGCATCCACCTTAAGAAAATAGAGAAAGAGCCTAAATAAAGCAGGAAAAAAAGAAACAAAAATTAGAACAAGAATCAGTGAAAATTTTAAAGGAAAGCAATATCAAAAGGTCAACAAAATTAAAAGTTCATTTTTTGAAAAGACCAATAAAATTGATAAAACCCAAGCCAAGGTAACTGAAAGAGAAGGGAAAACAGCAAAGAGAGAAGAAAAAAAAAAAGGTAGAGGAGAAGGAAAGATAAGAGGAGAGGAAACAGACATAAAATATTTTAAAACTACTAATGTCAGAAATAAAAGAAGTTCATCACCACTGATGTCATGGACATTTAAAAGTTATCAAAAATATTATGAAAATTATGTATGCTTATGAATTTTAAAATGCACTGATTCCTTGAAAGACACAAAATACCAAAACGCAGTGTCTTCATATATTCATGAAGCTATGTGACAGAAAAACATAAACCGGGTGGATTGATGTTATTTTGAATTGACCAGAAACTTATTTCTTATCTTACTGGAGGATGAGTGGGTTCAAAATCAATGCAAGCCATCAGCAGTTTCAGTGTCTGATGAGGATCCACTTCCTGCAATATGGATGAATGTGTCCTCACATGGCAGAAGGGGTGAGGATCCCTGTGGCTTCCCTTATGAATGCACTAATCACACTCATGAGGTTCCACCCTCAGAAATTAACTGCCTTTCAAAGTCCCTACCTCCTAATATCATCACATAAGAGACAATGTTTCAACTAATATATCTTAAAGGGATACTAACTCAGTCTACAGCATTCACAAAAGCAGAAATAGATAATGTTAAGTAAGTTTGGTTTATATCTTAAAAAAAGGGTGAATAATCAACAGCCTTCCAATGAAAAAAACACCAGGTGCAGATAACTTCACTGTTAAATTATACCAAAAATTTAAGGAAGGAATGATGACAATGACTTATAATCTCTTCCAGAAAATGGAAGAACATAGAACATTTCCCAAATTATTCCATGGGGCTAAATACCAAAACAAGATAAAGGCAAAATTAGAAAAAAATACATGCTGACCAATATCTTTCAGGAACATAAGATTTTTTTTAAATCCTCAAAAAAAGTATTGGCAAACAGATTCTAGAAATACATAATAACAATTCTACACCAAGACCAAGTGACATTTACTCCAGGTGTGCAAGACTAGGTTAACATTCAAAATATAGTTAAAGTAATTAACTCATCAATCAGACTAAAGAAGAAAAATCATTTGATCACATAAAAAGGTCCAGAAAATGCATCTGACAGACTTCAATGCTCATTCATGACTAAACTTTCAGGAAACTAGGAATACAATGGAAATTCCTTAATTAGATTTAAAAATCTATCAAAAAAAATAAGAAACCCAACAGCAATGTAATACATGATGTGAACAGCTGAATGATTGCTCCTAAGATCAGGAGGATGGCATGAATACCCCATTTTACTGTTCCTGGATTCTTAGCTAATGCAGTAAAACAACAAAATTAAAAAAATAAAATGTATACAAATTTGGAATAAAGAAATTAAATGCTTTTATTAACAGATGACTTGATTTTTTATGTAGAAAATCTCAAAGATTCA
The DNA here is from genome assembly GCF_045843805.1 of Urocitellus parryii. NCBI lineage: Eukaryota > Metazoa > Chordata > Mammalia > Rodentia > Sciuridae > Urocitellus > Urocitellus parryii. The sequence goes on along the minus strand of NC_135531.1, from coordinate 170,859,381 downwards.
ACCAGAAAAACTTCTATAATTAAGAAATGGTTATACAATGTTCCATGATATAAAGTTACTATACAAAGTCAACTACTTTCCTATATACCTTCAATGAACAATGGGTATTTGAAATTAAAAACACAATACTATTTGCATTAGTATCAAGAAAATGAATACTTTGATATAATCTGGTAAAATATGGTCAGAGTCTATATGAGTAAAATTTAAAAATTCAACTGAAAAAATCAAAGAAGATTTAAACAAATTAAAAGATGTTTCATGCTCATAGATGAGAAAAACCAATGCTGTCAAGAGGTCATTTCTCTTCAAAATGATCTATACATTTAATACAATTCAGTGAAAACACCAAAAAATTTATTTTGTGGAAGTTAACAAACTTATTCTAAAGTTCTTATAGAAAGGCTTAAGACCCATATAGTCAACAATATTGGAGAAGAAGACAACACTTATATGACTTGCAAATTGATCCATGGAACAAAACAGAGAATCCAGAAATGAAAGCACATAAACACAGTTAACTGTTCTTTTACAAAAAAGCAAAGGCAATTCAATACAGGAAAGATAATTTCTCCACACCAAGTAAAATCTTTGTATATTTTATGTTGAAAATAGAGGAAGAGGAAAAGGAGAGATGAAAAAGCAGCAGCAGCGGGAAAAAAAAAGAAAAAGAAAAAATTAATCAAGATATGATCTGTGCTATTCAGTTTTTCATTGCTGATACTAAAGTACCTGACACAAATTGGAAGAGGAAAGATTAATTTTGGCTCACAGTTTCAGAGGTTGAAGTCCTTGGCTGGATGGTTCCATTTCTTGGGCCTGAGGTGATGCAGAATATTATGGTGGAAGCATTTAGTGGAAAAAAAAAAAAAGCTTTTTCAGTTCAGGGCAGCCAGGGAGCAGAGAAAGAGAATCAAAGAAACAGGCAATGGAGAAGATAATCTCCAGGTTAGTTCACAAGTGACCTACTAGTTCCAAATAGGTTCTGCCTCCCAGAAGTCTATTCAGCTATCAATAAATTAATCCTTTGATGAGGTTAGAGAACTTAGGATCCAATAATTTCCTAAAATCCCCATCTGTGCAACTTGATGCACTGGGGACCATGCTTTCAGCACATGAGCCCTTTAAGATCCAAAACCATAACACTAGATCCAAACCATAACACTAAAACAATCCTTACTCCTTTCAATAAATATTTATTCAACCTGCATCTTAGATGTAATTTTTATTAACATTATTAACATTATTTTAAATTGGGAACTCATAATTATAAATATTTATGGGGTAACATGATTTTTTATGTATGTATACAATATGGAATTATTAAGAGGTCAAGCTTATTAACATATCTATCTAGTCATTCAATGATCTGATATTTTTCTGGTAAAACATGTCAAACTTACTTTTAGTTATTTTGAAATATATAATAAGGTTCTCATTAAATTTTTCTGCATATGTTATCCAGTTTTCTCAAAACCACTTGTTAAAAGGCTGTCTTTTCTCCAATGTATGTTTCTGATATCTTGTCAAGGATCAGATGACTGTACATGTAGGGATTTATCTCTGTGTCTTCTATGGTATTCCACTGAGGACATGTCTGTTTTGTTGCCAGTGTCTTGTAACAATCATTTTACTCTCTACTTCCATGAGTTAAACTTCAAAACCCAAATTTTAATATAAGACATTTATAAAATAACATCACAAAGTGTCTAGGTGACCTTGAATTTGACAGTGGATATTAAAATTCAATAGCAAAATATAATTCATGAAAAAAATACTAGTAAATTGTAAGTTTGATAAAATGAAAACCTTTAGAACCTGGAAGGCTGAGGTGGTAGGAATATATGAGTCCAGTAGTTTAAAACAAGCCTGGGCAATATAGTGAGATACCATCACAAATAATGCATGAACCAATCAATCAATGAATCAATAACTAATACTCTGGAAAAAAATTTTGAAAGAATAAAGAAACAAATCATAGACTGGGAAAATATATTTACACAACAAATATCTTCTTAAAACTTGCATCCAAAGTATAAAAGTAACTCCAAAAATACAATAATAAGGAAAAAACACAATTAGTAAATAGATTTTTTTAAAAAACCTGAAAACCCATTTTACCAAAGGAAATCTACACATGGAACAAAAGCTTATTGAAAACTATATAATACTATGTGTCATTAGGGATTTTCAACATGACACTACTATGCCACAATTGAAGTGGCTATTTTTTTTTGAAAAATGACAATATCAAATACAAGTGAGAATATGAAGTAAAAGGAACTTTCATGGGTGTTGGTCAGAATGAAAAGTGGTACATTCACTTTGGAAGACCACTCTGAAGTTTCTTGCAAAGACATAGTTTTACTTTATAATCCAGCAATTTCATGCCTAAGTATTTGTCTTAATGAGTCAAAAATTTATGTTCAACAAAAGCCTGCACATGAATATTTATGGAAGATTTGTTGATAATCACAAAATGGGAAGCAACCCAGATGTCTTTGTCCTGGTTAATAGATGAACACACAGTACTTCATGCATACAACAGAATATTACTCAGCAATAAAAATAAATGAGGTATGAATCCATAAAAAGACATGGAGGTATTATAAATGTATACTAGTAAATGAAAGATGGTAGTCTAAAAATGCTATATACTAGAAAGTTTAAACTATACAACATTTTGGAAAAGGTACATTCATACAGAGATTTAGAAAACTCAATAGTTACCAGGAGTTTAGGAGGAAAGAGGGGAAGGATAAATAGATGAATCGCAGGGGATTTTAGGGTGGTGAATGCATTCTATCATTATGCTTTCTATCAGAAGCCACAAAACTGTGTAACTCAGAGTGAAACAATGTAAGTTATGGAATAGAGCTAATAATGTAGTGCCAATTTGGGGTCATTAATTGCAGCAAATGTGTCCCACTAATGCAAGATGAAAATCACAGGGGAAAGTATGTGATGTAATAGAGAGGTAGGTATGGTGTGGATACATGTTACTGCATGTATTATCTGACAATTAGTTTGTATTGATAAAATTTCCACCTTAACAGCAGAAAATAAAAACAAACAAGAAATTAATGAAGTCAGAGAAAAAAGAACCATCAGCACAGAAATAAATTAAGTAAAACACTTCTAAAATCTATAAAAACAAAAGCTGTCTCTAGAACAAATAAAATAACCTTGATAAATCTTTAGAAGAATGATAAGTAAATTTAATAATAGACACAAATTACCAATATTAGGAATGTGAGACATTATATCACTAAATATTCTATGGATATTAAATGAAAAGTCAACTTGTCCTGTTGGCACATTCTTGTAATCCCCATGGCTCAGGAGATTGAGAGAGAAGAATTGCAAGTTTGAGGCCAGCCTCAACAACTTAATAAAACCCTAAGCAACTTAGTGAGACCCTGTTTCAAAATAAAAAAAAAATGAAAAGAGATAGGGATGTGGGTTCGCTGGTTAAGCACTTCTGGGTTCAATATCAAGTGTAAAGGAACACCTGTGGAGGAATACCTGTAAGGAGGTGCACAAAGAACAGACACAGACACACAAGTACAAGCAAACAGGAGGAGTGGAGAGGAGCAAAATGAAGTGATGATGAAGAAGTACAGAAGTGAAATGACCACTCTTCCCTGCCTGGGAGTTTATAACTCAAAGAATATATACTTCCTGTTACTATGACTATATTCTAATTAGTATTTCTTTTTTTTTATTATTGATTTAGTTTTTGTTTTTATTTATAATGGATAAAAGAGATACATATCACTTTTAGTTTCACTTTAATATGTTCCTTTTATTATAAAGATTAAAATTAAGTAAAATCCAACTGGACATTGAAAATTATATAATTTTCAATGTCCAGTTGGATTTTACTTAACTTTAATATAATTTTTTTTTATTGGTCGTTCATAACATTACATAGTTCTTAATACATCATATTACATGGTTTGATTCAAGTGGATTATGAACTCCCGCTTTTACCCCGTATACAAATTGCTGTATCACATCAGTTACCCTTCCATTGATTGACATATTGCCTTTCTAGTGTCTGATGTATTCTGCTGTCTGTCCTATTGTCTACTATCCCCCCTCCCCTCCCCTCCCCTCCCCTCCCCTTTTCTCTCTCTACCCCTTCTACTGTAAATCATGTCTTCCATTTGTATTCTCTTGACTTACCCCTCCTTACCTCTTATATGACATTTTGTATAACCCTGAGGATCGCCTTCCATTTCCATGCAATTTCCCTTCTCACTCCCTTTTCCTCCCACCTCTCATCCCTGTTTACTGTAAATATTCTTCTCAAGCTCTTCGTCCCAACCCTGTCCTTGTTTACACCCCTTATATCAAAGGAGTCATTTGGTATTTGTTTTTTAAAGATTGACTAGCTTCACTTAGCATAATCTGCTCTAATGCCATCCATTTCCCTCCAAATTCTATAATTTTGTCATTTTTTAATGCAGAGTAATACTCCATAGTGTATAAATGCCACATTTTTTTTATCCATTCATCTATTGAAGGGCATCTAGGCTGGTTCCACAGTCTTGCTATCGTGAATTGAGCTGCTATGAACATCGATGTAGCAGTGTCCCTGTAGCATGCTCTTGTTAGGGCTTTAGGGAATAGACCGAGAAGGGGAATAGCTGGGTCAAATGGTAGTTCCATTCCCAGCTTTCCGAGAAATCTCCATACTGCTTTCCAAATTGGCTGCATCAATTTGCAGTCCCACCAGCAATGAACAAGAGTGCCCTTTTCCCCGCATCCTCTCCAGCACTTATTGTTGTTTGACTTCCTAATGGCTGCCAGTCTTACTGGAGTGAGATGGTATCTTAGGGTAGTTTTGATTTGCATTTCTCTGACTGCTAGCGATGGTGAGCATTTTTTCATGTACTTGTTGATTGATTGTATGTCCTCCTCTGAGAAGTGTCTGTTCAGGTCCTTGGCCCATTTATTGATTGGGTTATTTGTTATCTTATTGTCTAATTTTTTGAGTTCTTTGTATATTCTGGTTATTAGGGCTCTATCTGAAGTGTGTGGAGTAAAGATTTGTTCCCAGGATGTAGGCTCCCTATTTATCTCTCTTATTGTTTCTTTTGCTGAGAAAAAACTTCTTAGTTTGAGTAAGTCCCATTTGTTGATTCTATTTGTTAACTCTAGCGCTATGGGTGTCCTATTGAGGAATTTGGAGCCCGATCCCACAGCGTGTAGATCATAACCAACATTTTCTTCTATCAGATGCCGTGTCTCTGATTTAATATCAAGCTCCTTGATCCATTTTGAGTTAACTTTTGTGCACGGCGAGAGATAGGGATTCAGATTCATTTTGGTGCAAATGGATTTCCAGTTTTCCCAGCACCATTTGTTGAAGATGCTATCCTTCCTCCATTGCATGCTTTTAGCCCCTTTATCAAAAATAAGATAGTTGTAGTTTTGTGGATTGGTTACTGTGTCCTCTATTCTGTACCATTGGTCCACCCGCCTGTTTTGGTACCAGTACCATGCTGTTTTTGTTACTATTGCTCTGTAGTATAGTTTGAAGTCTGGTATCGCTATACCGCCTGATTCACACTTCCTGCTTAGTATTGTTTTTGCTATTCTGGGTCTTTTATTATTCCATATGAATTTCATGATTCTTTTATCTATTTCTACAAGATATGCTGTTGGGATTTTGATTGGCATTGCATTGAACTTATAGAGAACTTTTGGTAATATCGCCATTTTGATGATGTTAGTTCTGCCTATCCATGAGCAGGGTATGTTTTTCCATCTTCTAAGGTCTTCTTCTATGTCTTTCTTTAGGGTTCTGTAATTTTCATTGTATAAATCTTTCACCTCTTTTGTTAGGTTGATTCCCAAGTATTTTATTTTTGGGGGGGATATTGTGAATGGAGTAGTTGTCCTCATTTCCGTTTCAGAGGATTTGTCGCTCATATACAGGAACGCCTTTGATTTATGCGTGTTGATCTTATATCCTGCCACTTTGCTGAATTCATTTATTAGCTCTAATAGCTTCTTTGTAGACCCTTTTGGGTCTGCTAGGTATAGAATCATATCATCTGCAAATAGTGATAATTTAAGTTCTTCTTTTCCTATTTTTATGCCTTTAATTTCTTTTGACTGTCTAATTGCTCTGGCCAGTGTTTCGAGGACTATGTTGAACAGAAGTGGTGAGAGAGGGCATCCCTGTCTTGTACCAGATCTTAGAGGGAATGCCTTCAATTTTTCTCCATTCAGAATGATGCTGGCCTGTGGCTTATCATAGATTGCTTTTACAATGTTGAGGTATGATCCTGTTATCCCTAATTTTTCTAGTGTTTTGAACATAAAGGGATGCTGTACTTTGTCGAATGCTTTTTCTGCATCTATTGAGATGATCATATGGTTCTTATTTTTAAGTCTATTGATGTGGTGAATAACATTTATTGATTTCCGTATATTAAACCAGCCTTGCATCCCAGGGATGAATCCTACTTGATCATGATGTATAATTTTTTTGATATGTATTTGAATCCGATTCGCCAGAATTTTATTGAGGATTTTTGCGTCAAGGTTCATTAGAGATATTGGTCTGTAGTTTTCCTTCTTTGATGAGTCTTTGTCTGGTTTCGGAATCAGGGTGATGTTGGCCTCGTAGAATGAGTTTGGAAGTTCTCCCTCTTTTTCTATTTCCTGAAATAGCTTGAAAAGTATTGGTGTTAGTTCCTCTTTAAAGGTTTTGTAAAACTCTGCTATATACCCATCCGGTCCTGGGCTTTTCTTAGTTGGTAGTCTTTTGATGGTTTCATCTATTTCCTCTATTGTTATTGGTCTGTTTAGGTTGTCTATATCCTCCTGGCTCAATCTGGGCAGATCATAGGACTCAAGGAATTTATCTATGCCTTCACTATCTTCTATTTTATTGGAGTATAAGGATTCAAAGTAATTTCTGATTATCTTCTGTATTTCTGAAGTGTCTGTTGTGATATTGTCTTTTTCATCCCATATGCTAGTAATTTGGGTTCTCTCTCTTCTTCTCTTCGTTAGCATGGCTAAGGGTCTGTCAATTTTATTTATTTTTTCAAAGAACCAGCTTTTAGTTTTGTCAATTTTTTCAATTGTTTCTTTTGTTTCAATTTCATTAATTTCAGCTCTGATTTTAATTATTTCTTGCCTTCTACTTCTTTTGCTGTTGTTTTGCTCTTCTTTTTCTAGGATTTTGAGATGAAGTATGAGATCATTTATTTGTTGGTTTTTTCTTTTTTTGAGGAATGAACTCCAAGCAATGAATTTTCCTCTTAGAACTGCTTTCAATGTGTCCCATAGATTCCGATATGTTGTGTCTGTGTTTTCATTTAACTCTAGGAATTTTTTAATTTCCTCCTTGATGTCTTCTAAAACCCATTGATCACTCAGCAACCTATTGTTCATTCTCCAGGTGATGCTTGCTTTTTCCTTTCTTCTTTTATCATTGATTTTCAATTTCATTCCATTATGATCAGATAAGATGCATGGTATTATCTCTACCCCTTTGTATTGTCTAAGAGTTGCCCTGTGACATAGTATATGGTCTATTTTTGAGAAGGTTCCATGTGCTGCTGAGAAAAAAGTGTAGCTACTTGATGTTGGGTGGTATAGTCTATATATGTCAATTAAGTCTAGGTTGTTAATTGTGTTATTGAGTTCTATAGTTTCCTTATTTAACTTTTGTTTGGAAGATCTGTCCAGTGGTGAGAGAGGTGTGTTGAATTCTCCCATGATTATTGTATGTTGGTCTATTAGACTCTTGAACTTGAGAAGAGTTTGCTTGATGAATACAGCTGCACCATTATTTGGGGCATATATATTTATGATTGTTATGTCTTGTTGGTGTATGGTTCCCTTGAGCAGTATGAAGTGTCCTTCTATATCCCTTTTGATTAGCTTTGGCTTGAAATCTATTTTATTAGATATGAGTATGGACACTCCTGCTTGTTTCCGCGGTCCATATGAGTGATATGATTTTTCCCAACCTTTCACCTTCAGTCTATGTATATCTTTTCCTATCAAATGCGTCTCCTGTAGACAGCATATTGTTGGGTCTTGTTTTTTGATCCATTCTACTAGCCTGTGTCTCTTAATTGGTGAGTTTAAGCCATTAACATTTAGGCTTATTATTGAGATATGGTTTGTTCTTCTATCCATATTTGTTTATTGATGTTACTAAACCTGATTTGTTATCCTCTTTGACTACTTTCCCCCCTTTACTCTCCTACCTCCCATTGTTGGTTTTCAATGTTGTTTTCCATTTCCTCTTCCTGTAATGTTTTGCCAAGGATTTTTTGAAGAGATGGTTTTCTAGCTGCGAATTCTTTTAACTTTTGTTTATTGTGGAAGGTTTTAATTTCATCTTCTAACCTGAAGCTTAATTTCGCCGGATACACGATTCTTGGTTGGAGCCCATTGTCTTTCAGTGTTTGAAATATGTTATTCCAGGATCTTCTAGCTTTCAGAGTCTGTGTTGAGAGATCAGCTGTTATCCTGATTGGTTTACCCCTAAATGTAATCTGCTTTCTTTCTCTTGCAGCTTTTAAAATTCTCTCCTTATTCTGTATGTTGGACATCTTCATTATAATGTGTCTAGGTGTGGATCTCTTATGATTTTGCACATTCGGCGTCCTGTAGGCTTCTAGGATTTGGGATTCTGTCTCAATCTTCAATTCTGGGAAGTTTTCTCGTATTATTTCACTGAATAGACTGTTTATTCCTTTGGAATGGAGCTCTGTGCCTTCCTGTATCCCAATGACTCTTAAATTTGGTCTTTTGATATTGTCCCATAATTCTTGGATGTTCTGCTCATGGTTTCTTAGCAGACTTGCTGAGCTGTCTATGTTCTTTTCCAGTTGAAATACTTTGTCTTCATTGTCTGATGTTCTCTCTTCTAAGTGATCTACTCTGCTGGTAGTATTCTCAATTGAGTTTTTAAGTTGGTTTATTGTTTCCTGCATTTCTAGAATTTCAATTTGTTTGTTTTTTATTACCTCTATCTCCCTGTGAAATTGATCTTTTACTTCCTGGATTTGTTTGTCAATGTGATCTTTCATTGTCTGATTTTGCTGTCTCATGTCTTCCTTGAGACTCCAGATCATCTGAAGCATATATATCCTGAACTCTTTATCTGATATTCCATCTGTTGCAGCTATTACCTCTTCTAAAGTTGAGTTGACCTGCATTGCTTGTGGTCCTTTCTTTCCTTGTCTTTTCATACTGCTCGCGTTTCTTTCTGCTTGGTGCAACTGTTGTGTTTTGAAATTTACCCCCTATTTATTTATGTTGCTCTTGTATACTTGAAAAGTCTCCCTTGCAGGTGCGGGCGGCGGCTGTGCCCCTACTCCAATTGGGGTGACGTGTCTACCACGCTGGCAGCTCTCTGGGCCTGTTCCGGGAGTGGAAGGCGGCTCTGCTCTGTCCCTATTCCAATTGGGGTGTCGTGACTACAATGCTGGCAGATCGCTGGGCCTGTTCCGGGTGTGGGCGGTGGGCTTGGCTGGCGGGATTCCACCTAATGGCAGTCCCTAACCTCCCTGCTTGCTAATTAATGGCTTCTCTGAGGCGCCACGCCTTCTGTAGCTGCGGGGCAGGCCGCGCGAATCAGTTGGCCTGGATCTCCGGGGTCCTGCTGCTGGCTGTTTTGATGTTGCAAGCTGTTGGAGAGTGGTGGTGTATTCTTCAGCTTTCCCGGATGGTGGCCACTGACTGCCTGGATGGAGTGTCCGCTGTTTTGATGTTGCACTCTGAAGGAGAGTGGCGGTGTATCCTTCAGCTTTCCCGGATGATGGCCGCTGACTGCCTCGGTGGAGTGTCCGCTGTGGGGGATGGGACTGTACCGCTTCCTTCCCCTTCTGAGAACCTGTGCTCGGCCCAAGGGTCCGTGTGGGCTTGGCTGATGGGATTCCACCTAATGGCCTTCCCTAACCTCCCTGCTTGCCAATTAATGGCTTCACTGAGGCGCCACGCCTTCTGTAGCCGCAGGGCGAGCCACGCGAATCAGTTGGCCTGGATCTCCGGGGCCCTGCTGCAGGCTGCTGGGATCCCTGGCACTCTATCACTTTGATTTTTTCTGCTTGCCCCTCCCCCAGCGCTGGCTAGCCAGGTTTCCTTTTGGCTGCTACTGGGAGGAGGGGTTGGAGGTCAGGTGTCTCTGGTTTCCCCCTAGTCTGTATGGAGGCTCAGCTTGATACTCCCTCTCCGGCAAGCCTAGGGGAGATTTTATGCGAATTCCCGCTGTCTGGGGGGTGAGCTGAATGACACCGACCTGTTTTGATGTCGCACTCTGAAGGAGAGTGGCGGTGTATCCTTCAGCTTTCCCGGATGGTGGCCGCTGACTGCCTCGGCGGAGTGTCCGCTGAGGGGGATGGGACTGTACCGCTTCCTTCCCCTTCTGAGAACCCGTGCTCGGCCCAAGGGTCCGTGTGGGCTTGGCTGGTGGGATTCCACCTAATGGCCTTCCCTAACCTCCCTGCTTGCCAATTAATGGCTTCACTGAGGCGCCACGCCTTCTGTAGCCGCAGGGCAGGCCACGCGAATCAGTTGGCCTGGATCTCCGGGCCCTGCTGCAGGCTGCTGGGATCCCTGGCACTCTATCACTTTGATTTTTTCTGCTTGCCCCTCCCCCAGCGCTGGCTAGCCAGGTTTCCTTTTGCCTGCTACTGGGAGGAGGGGTTGGAGGTCAGGTGTCTCTGGTTTCCCCCTAGTCTGTATGGAGGCTCAGCTTGATACTCCCTCTCCCGGCAAGCCTAGGAGAGATTTTATGCGAATTCCCGCTGTCTGGGGGGTGAGCTGAATGACACCGACCTGTTTTGATGTCGCACTCTGAAGGAGAGTGGCGGTGTATCCTTCAGCTTTCCCGGATGGTGGCCGCTGACTGCCTCGGCGGAGTGTCCGCTGAGGGGGATGGGACTGTACCGCTTCCTTCCCCTTCTGAGAACCCGTGCTCGGCCCAAGGGTCCGTGTGGGCTTGGCTGGTGGGATTCCACCTAATGGCCTTCCCTAACCTCCCTGCTTGCCAATTAATGGCTTCACTGAGGCACCACGCCTTCTGTAGCCGCAGGGCAGGCCACGCGAATCAGTTGGCTTGGATCTCCGGGCCCTGCTGCAGGCTGCTGGGATCCCTGGCACTCTATCACTTTGATTTTTTCTAATTAGTATTTCTTTAACCCAAGTGCTAGCTAACTGAGGTAAGATCCCCTTAATACAAACACAGAGTAATTTCTCTCCAAGGACATTGTTAAGGAGACCAGATAGTGACTGCTTAGTTGTCTAATTACCTCACAGGGAGGAGGCTGGGTATGCCAATTGTGGGAATCAGGGCACCAGTTAACACCCCTGGGAATTTGCTCACCAGGGGAAATGCTTCCATGTCTATTTCCATGGACAGAATATCTACAAACAAGCACTCAACCATATTCTCCTCAAAAAAAGAATCAGAATATATTATGAATTACTTTATGCCAATAAATTTGACAACTATTATAAAATGAATAAATTCTTACAAAGTTCAAAATAAACCAAAATTTACTCAAGAAGAAATAGATTTTGGTCAATTGTCTTGTATCTATAAAAGAAATAGAAATTTTAGTTAAAAACCCTTGTACCAATAGAATCCAATCTCAAGTGGCAACAATATTGAATTCCAATTACAAAAGGAAGAAGTAATAAAATTTTACACAAAACTATAAAGAAAGATGAAGTGCTTTTCAACTCACTTAATGGGTCCAGGATTATTTTCATGAAAAAAAACCAGGAATGAGCATTGCAAGAGAATATTATTATAAACTAAGATCACTAATTCCCTAATGATTCCCCCCAACACTCCCACCCCAACCCCCCACACAATGATCTTGGATGCAAAAATTCTAACCAAAACTTGGCAAAGAAAATTCAACAATATAGGAAATAGGTTAATATATCATACCAAAGTTTTTCATAGAGATGCAAAGTTGATTTAACATTCCAAAATTGATCAATGCAATTCCATATCAATGATATAAAACGACATATATATGTAGTATGCATATACATATACACATATATATTCGTAAAATCAATAAGTGTAGAAAAGTATTTCCTAGTAACCCAATATCAACTTCTGTTTAAAATTTTAGCAAACTAGGAATAGAAAGTAAGTGCCTCAATCTGACACAGGGAATCTATTAAAAACTTATCGGAAACACAATACTTAATGACAATAGACTGAATACTTAACCAAATCCTCAGAAACAAACAGGGTTTTGTACATATCATTTCTTTCTGTTTGCTACTAAAGAGTCTGTCGATGTACTCAGTTAAGGGGGGAAAAACACTAAAAATCATACTAATGAAAAATTAAAAAAATAAATTAACTTTATTTGCAGAAAACATGAACATTTATAGTAAAAATCACTGAATCTTTTAAAAATGTCTGGAAGTAATAGTAAAATTGCAGGATTCAAGATCAACCTACAAATAAAAATCAATTGTATATATGGTAGAAGTGAATGCTCATAAATTGAGATTTAAAAAAAAAGATACCATTTTGTTGTGGGTCTATAGCTCGGAAAACACTCTCAACAGAATTTTTTCCAAATTGGAGAGTCTTTATTTAGCTAGCTGGCGACTGCTCCCTGATGGACCCAAACTGTTTCTGCCAGGAACAGTACAGGGTGCAAGTTCTATGGGGATTATAAGGGGAAAAACAACATCCTCGAAAATGTAGATGCAAGCAAGCAAGGAGGACACAGAAGCTAAAGTTAACAATCAGCCACCCAATGCATATAACCACATCCTTGTTCCAAACACATGCAGTACAAAAATAAACAACTTTTATAAGAAATAAGTTATATAACTAGGGTTACATTTTGGAACTTCCAAATGGAGTCACTTAGGCAAGGTTTTGTTTTGTTTTGTTTTGTTTTTAAGTTGTCAATAGACTTTATTTATATGGGGTGCTGAGAATTGAACCCAGTGTCTTACAAATGCTAGGTAAGCGCTGTACCACTTAGCCACAACTCCAGCCAAAGGCTAAATTCTTTTAAGTACAGTCAGGATAACTTAACATTATTTATCCTATTATCTAATCTTGTCTTATCTATTAATATCCTCCATTTTATAGGGTGCTTATTGGGCTGATCCATAATCTAAGTTGGGCTATAACAATTAAAGAAAGCATCAAAAATGTAATGTGTGTAGGAATAAATTTTACAAACCTCAATCAAGGAAGCAGGGCTAGTGGGACTCAGTGCGCAGTTGCGGGTGCGCCTAGTGATGAGGTCCCCTTGGAGCTTCTGTTAGAGGTGCCTGGGCTGCAGGGAGTATCTGGGAAGAATGGAAGAACTTGACCAAGTCCCAGAGCTGGACGTGGCTGCTGGTCCTCTGCTTCCTGTTTGGATGCAATGTCCTTTTGATCCTCCTTCTGACCTTGTCCTCCTTCATGTCCAGAGTGCTGCAGAATGATACAGAGCCAGAGCCGCAGATGAGGGCAGAGATGCAGGATATGAAGCAATTGTTCTCCATGGTCAACAAGATGGATGAGTTTGCCAGATATGCCAGGCTGGAATGGAGGATCAACAAGATGGTGGACCAGCTCAAGACTTATGTGAAAGCACGGACTGCTCAACTAGCCAAGATAAAATTATTTTTTTTTAATTTTTTTAATGATTTTTTTTTTTAAAGAGAGAGGCAGAGAGAGAATTTTAATATTTATTTTTTAGTTATCGGCGGGCACAACATCTTTGTTTGTATGTGGTGCTGAGGATTGAACCCGGGCCGCACGCATGCCAGGCGAGCGCGCTACCGCTTGAGCCACATCCCCATCCCGATAAAATGATTTTTGAGTGTTGCTTTCTGTACATTGCAAGCTACCTTGATGATGTCACTCATTTGGAAGTAGTATTCTTCCCCTGTGACTGTTGTGCTGAGGAAATGGATAACACCACTAGACCTCCTGGTAGCCTTCCCTGCTAGAACAGCAGGTGCTGTTGGAATTATTAGTTGGATTTTAGTCTGTAACAAGTTGTGGTGACCCCTTGTACTTTACCCTTTCAGTCGAAAAGAAAGATGAATACCACTGTGGGATTTTGTTGTTGTTAAACTGGGGGTTGAACTCAAAGGTTCTTTACCACCTAACCCCAGCCACAGTCCTTTTTATTTTTAATTTTGAGACAGGTTCTTGGTAAGTTGCCCAGCCTGACCTCAAGCTTACCATCCTCATACCTCTTCCTCTTGAGTTTTTGAGTTACACTTGTGCCCCACCGCACCTATCCCAGCTATTATGACTTCTAAAATGATTCTCTTATTAGGTTAAAAGTCTGCTGCTTAAAAAGACAAAACAAAAAAACCCAAAGTACATAGGGTAGTTTTGTACATAATTGAATATGTTCTTGGGCTTTATGTGAGATTCTTGTAAGAATCCCAGTATTCTACAGTATTCTACAGTAACACCAGATTCGAAACAGGATGGGGGCCTACATGCCTTACTCCTGATTTGCTCTATTGGCACATTGTGGTCCTGTTGCCAACTGGAAAGTCAAAATTTTCTAAAAACTTGAATACTTTAAAAATATTTTAATTTATATATTTTTTAGTTGTAGATGGTGCTGAGGACAGAACCCAGTGCCTCACTCATGCTAGGCAAGTGCTCTACCACTGAGATACAACTGCAGCCCAAACTTAAGTACTTTTATATCTATTTTAGAAAGTTTTATTACAACTACTAGAACTTGAACATTTGGTTTATTGTCTCATGTAGTGAAATTGAAAGAATAACACTAATTGACATTGTGTGTTCTTTGTGTCTAAAGTCATTAGTTGGATGAACATTTCTATAGTGTATATCATCTACTTATTTGCAACTGTTAGTTTTTCATTACAGTGTTTTATATATGTACTGAAGAGACCATAATGCATTGTTTTGTGATTGACCATATGACACAGAATGAGAATTCAGTAATGAACTTTCCTATGGTTGGAAGAATGATTGATATTAGTGTAGAAACAGAAGATCTGTCCTTGAACCATAAATGCTCTTCAGCAGGGAGTAAATGCTCATATAATTAAATACCTATAACTATAAGCTACCATAACTTCTATATTATGATATGTAAGTAAGTCATTTTATGTTGCCTTTATAAGGTATATGGGTAAGGTTACATTTATAGTTTTCTATTTTTTGATTCTTACTCTTTGTTATTCAGAAAGTTTTTCCTTGGAACCTATTTTCGCATTTAGCACTGTTTTGGATGCTGAAAAATATATAATAGCATTTTTATTTGGTATTTAATATATTTACTTTTAATATTGGACAGGTTGTCTATCCCGTTCCATTTTAGAACATGAATATATCTGTAGGGATATCAAATTTGGGTTAAAATAAATAAAGGACCCAAACAAAAAGCACTTAAGTTAGAAAACCACAAGCCATTATATAAAGAGCATAAATCATGCTGTCTTTTGTTAAGTGGGTCCACATTTAGAAGGTCAGGGGCTCACCCTGATTATGAATAGGTTGAGTTCTTTTGTAAGTCTTGAGTGTCATAATCAATCAATCAATCTATCTATCTATCTATGTTTAGTACAGTAATATAAATATGCAGAAAAAATTACACATACATGTGTACATATGTAATAGGGCTTCCAAAAGACAGAGCATCATTAAATGATTATAGATATTTGTAGATTTTAAAGCTGAAACAATCAGTTCACACTGGCTATTATTTTTTTTCAACATTTTTAAAATTTGTGCATTATAATTGTACATAAGAAGGATTTGTGTTACATATTTATACATGCACAAAATTTAAAAATATAATTTGGCCAATATTGCTTCCCAGCACTTCTTCCCTCTCTGCCTACCTCTCAACCCTTGGTCTTTTTCTTTAATTACCTCCCTTTCATCTTCCTGAGATCATCCCCCACACCTTTCTATTTCTTTTTCCATTCTAGCTTGCACATATGAGAGAATGCATATGATCTTTGATCTTCTAAGTTTGACTTATTTTGTTTAGTATTATGGTCTCCACCCATTTTCCTGCAGATGACATAATTTCATTTATTTTATGGCTGAGTAAAGGTTCATATTATCTCACTTCTTTTTGAATTCCTAGCATTAGGCACACAGGGAAGCTAGTGTTAGTCCATCATATTGATGATAGTAATAGCACAGCCCTCCTTTCTCATTCGCCTCCAATTTTGGTGTTCCTCATGTGTGCCTGCCATGATCCTTTGGGTGATCTTTCATCCTTGTGGTGGAATAGTATAACTTGCAGTAAGGATGAAGGATACTAAGCCAGAGAAGGAAACAGATGGCTGTGGAGGGAACTCCATTAGTTTGACTCCATGTCCATCATCTTTTTTCCTTGAGAAGCGTGGGTGCCAATTTTAAGCCAGAAAATGACGGCAGCATGAGGATTGCCTTCATCTTATAAAATTTTATTCTTCTTGTATGTATCACAGTATTTTTCACATGTGAACTATAATTCTGTATGTAGTATAATTTTGATAATTATTTGACTTTCTCATTTTTTTCTGGTTGGGGATATGTTAGTATTGTAATAAGGTTTTTCATTAATGAAATAGGTGGATTAGATCAGGTGATTTCTAATTCTGATTTCATCTTTGATACACCTTTTAACCTTTTACAGTTATTTGATATGTGTTTCTTTTTTCCTGAGCACCTAAAAACATTTTTTATTCATTCTATTTACTTGTACATGGCAGTGGAATGCTCTTTGACACATCATACATAAATGGAGCATAACTTCTCAATCTTCTGGTTGTACATAACGTAGACTCACTGATCATGTAGTCATATATGCACATAGGGTAATTATGTCAGATCCATTCTGCTATTCTTCCTACCTCCATTCCTTTCCCCCTTCCTTCACTCCTCTCTGCCTTATCCACAGTACCTCTGTTTGTCCCTAGGAACCCCAACCCTTATTGTCAATTAGCATCTGAAGTTCAGTGAAAACATTCAGCCTTTGGTTCTTTGGGATTAGTTAATATTGTTAAGCATGATATTCTCCAGCTCTATTCATTTATCACCAAATTACATAATTTCATTCTTATTTAAGGCTGAGTAATATCTGATTGTGTATGTATACCACATTTTCTTTATTCATTCGTCTGTTGAAAGGCACTTAGACAGGTTTTATAGTTTAGCTATAACATTGATGTGGCTGCATCACTGTAGTATTCTGACTTTAAATCCTTTGGGTATGAACTGAGAAGTGGGATAACTGGGTCAATTCCAAGTTTTCTGAGGAATCTCCATGCTGCTTTCCATAATGATAAATTGAAAATTTGCCTTCCCACCAGCAAGGGATGAATGAACCTTTTTCCTACATCCCCCCAACATTTATTGTTGCTTGAATTCCTGATAATTGCCATTCTGACTGAAGTGAGATGAAATCTCAGTGTAGATTTGACTTGCATTTTTATAATTACTAAAGATGAACATTTTTTCATATGTTTGTTGATGGTATTTTTTCTGCTGTGCAGTGTCTGTTCAGATCCTTAGTCCATTTATTGATTGGGTGGTTGTTATTGTTGTTGTTATTATTAATATTATTAGTAGTAGTAGTGTAAAGTTTTTGAGTTCTTCATATATCCTGGAGATTAATGCTGAAAGTGAGGTGCAGGTGGTAAAGATTTTCTCCTGTTCAGTAGGCTTTCTCTTCATATTATTGTTTCTTGAGCTGAGAAGAATTTTAAAGGCTGCTTCTTTGATTCCATCCCATTTATTGATTCTTGATTTTACTTCTTGTGCTGTACTGGTGTTGTCAAGAAAGTAAGTTCCTAAGCTTACATTTCTACTTTTTCTTCAGTTAGTTGCAGGGTCTCTATGTTCTAATGCCTAAGTCCTTGATCCACTTTGAGTTGTGTGCAGGGTGAGAAGTAGGGATTTAATTTCATTTTGCTACATGTGTATTTCAAGTTTTCCCAGCACCATTTGTTGAAAATGCTATCTTTTCTTCAGTGTTTGTTTTTGGTGCTGTTTTATATTAGATAACTGTACTTATGTGGGTTTTTCTCTGTGTCTTCTCTTCTTTACCATGGTTCTGGTACTGATTGTAATGCCTCCTGCATCACTTTTCTTGCTAATGACTGCTTTACCTATTCTGATTCTCTAATATTTCCAAATGAGTTTTATGGGTGATTTTTCTATTTCTACAAAGGAACTCATTGGTATTTTTATAGGAATTGCATTGAATCTGCAAAGCACTTTGGGTAGTATGGTTAATTTGACAATATTAATTCTGCCTAAGATAGGCAGAATTAGGGCCTGGGAGATCTGTCCATCTTCAAAGGTCTTTAATTTCTTTCTTCAGTATTCTGTAGTTTTCATTGTAGAACTATTTCATACCTTTTCTTATATATATTCCAAAGTATTGTATTGTTTTCTGAGGCTATTTTGAATGGGATAATTTTCTAATTTCTTTTTCAGTTCATTTTCCATTGATATATAGGTACATAAATTATTTATGGGTGTTAGTAACCCAATGGATTTTGACGTATTGTATCCCTGTTCCCATTTATTTCTGAAATTTTTCTCCCCTGATTGTATCCGTTATCCAATCCTAATCCAGATTTGTATATTTTAACCTCCAGGCATTAAAAGGTTTGTTTCTTGTCATTAACTTCTTCTTTCTTTCATTTATGATCTTAAAGGGTTCAAGAAGTTACCTCTATTTCTTGTATTTACCTTGTACTCAAAAATATGATGTTTTTTGGTTCAAGGAATTGAACTCAGAGGCACTTGACAATTGAGCCACATCCCCAGCTTTATTTAGATACAGGATCTCACTGAATTGCTTAGCATCTTTTGTTTGCTGAGGCTAGCTTTGAACTTGCAATCCTTCTGTCTTAGATTCCTGAGCTGCTGGGATTACAGGTGTGTTCCACCACGCCTGACAATATGAATTATTTCAAAGAATGGTCATTGTTTCATGGAGAAGCAAATGAATTTATTGTTGCTGGATTAAATAGTCCATAGATATCTGTTCAGTCTATCTGATTAATGTTTTCCATTTAGTTCTGAAGAATCTAGGCTGGCAAGTTTTTCTTTTGGGGTGGGCATGGTACAGAAAGGTTTCCCCAAACCTCAGCAGTGCAAAGAATATGCAATGTGGTCCTCACAAGGCCTTTCATCTGCCACAAAAACTCTGTGTTCCATATATGGCTCCCTCCAATTTTCACCTCAACCCCCCCCCAACACTAGACAATTTTATAGGAATCTTGTTTTGTTTAAAAGCATTGACCCAGGTGTTGGGTATATGGCTTAGTGGTAGAGTGCTTTAGCATGTATGAGAACCTGAGTATGGTGCTTATCTCTTTAAAAAAAATGACTTGCCAAAATTATTTTTGCCAATGAAAAAGCTTATCAAGGGAGATTGAGGGATACTGGCTGATGTGGGCCATATGTGGAGGTCCTGACCTGAAAGCCTAGAGAAGCAGAGAGTCCATGAGTGTCTCCATGCATCTATTCACTCATTTTGCAAATTTGACTGAGTCCTGGAAGATAAAGTGCAAGTCAGTTATGTAGGTTAGAACAGTGTCCAAGATAGTATGTCTGGTCTCCTTCATTTCAGTTAATATTTAGGGGTAAAATAAATTAAGTACAATAAATACAATAAAGAAGGCTCTGTAAAGGACACAAACTAGGCATTCAGTGTTCACGGTTCCAAGACTGGCTTGCTTCTGAGTGAGGGCTTCATTATCCTGTGATGGCAGGAAAAGTGGGAGCAAGGTGCTACCAGAGGCATTGGATTAAGTGCAGGGATATGAAATAATGCCACAGGCCCTGAGGGGAGGGAGCAAGATCAAGGGAAGGTAGAAAAGGATTACAGAGATCATTGCCTGGTCATGGGGACTGTGGACCATGGTGAGTATTTTGAACTTTATTCTAAGAGGAATAGGAAGTCATCTGTGCCTGAATCAGGGTGGGTGTCATGGGTTGGCTCCTGGTATAAACTTTCTTCATTGAACTGATTTTGTTTTAACCCAACTGTTATGTTGTTCTCCCATTTTCATTATATCAAGGTCTCTAATTTTGTTGGACCATTCATTTAATGAAGACTTTTTGTGTTCCTTGTGTTACCATGTTTCTCTGATTCTTCTTGACCCTAGTATCTTGAAACGGTGCATGCACATTTGAAGAAGCCATTACTTCTCCCAGACTTAAGGACTTATTTGAGGATGGGAAAGCTTTTTCCTGCAGAGCAGTATGGGAGAACATGCTGACCTAGTATAGCACTGGTCTAGTGGCATGGAGCAACATCTTTGTTATCTGAGGTTGAAGGATGCATTGCTTCTCTTTTAGCAGGCACAACTGTTGGAAACATGAGAACCTTCATGGTCATTGGTGGCTAGAGCTATGGGAAATCTAGAGTTGCTATGAGGACTAGCTGGGTCATAGATAGTGCCTCTAGATCCATGCAGAGAAGACTAGAAAAGGTGAAAGACATATGGGCCAGGCAGTGTGCACACTTTGGTGCAGTGTCAGCTGCAGGCATGTGCAATGTAGACAGGCTACCTGTGGGCAGAGAAGTAGTAAGGAAAAGCTAGGACCAAGGACAGAAACCAGGGCTGGCAAAGAGTGCCTTTGAGGTGGTACCTAGTTTGTTAAAGCACAGGACTGTAAGATCAAATCTGATTGTAGACACCTAGGGCTTCAGGGAAGGACCAGAAGTAGAGCTTTGCCTGGCTTCTGTGTATCTACACCCCTTTCTGGGGTGTTCAGAGGTGCTGAACTCAGCGTCCCACTGAGTAGGTCTCCCACAGCCAGACCTAGGCAGGGCCTCCTCAGGGGGCAGAAGGACCTTATGCTCCCCAGGATCAGCACTGCCCCTGGGAGCTCTTCATGGATGGCAGCCACTGTGAGTCCTGGCTTGCTCTGACCTGTGGCCTGTGGTTGTGGCTTCCTCTATCTCTGGCTGCTGTGGACACATGGCCTTTCTTTGGCTTTGGACCTTGTTCTTCACAATCTTCAAGTTCTCCTCCCTCTTCCTCACAAGCCTGGACCTTCCTCATCTTTTCAGTTCATGCCAATGGCCCCCGTTCTGAGAAGCCATCTTTAGTTACCTTAACTGAAGTGGGCTTTCCCGACGACTACCACATTTTAAAATTTCAAATTAAACTAAAGTTGTCAAATAAAAATTGAACATATCTATGTCACACATGGTGAGTTTTTAAAATATGTATACATGGTGGAATGGCTAAATCAAGCTCACCTGACCTACTTGGTGGGGTTTGGCATCAGAGCCCCTGGGTAACAACACAGTATTGTTTTCTGGAGTCGCTACCTGGACCACAGGGCTCTTGAGAGCCTATCTGAAGCCGTGTAGCCTCTGACCAACATCTCTCCAGGCCCACCGTCTCTATTTTCTGCTTGTGTAAGTTTCATTTCCAGTTATTTACTTATGTAGTAAAGATCAGAAATTTATTTACCATGTCTCTGGACTCTAGGAGGCTCATGATACGGGGCCAGCAGGCTGCCCGCCATCGGTGTGGCCTGCTCTTTGCTGTTTCCTCCTGTGGTAGAATGAGGAAGGGGTGAGCCAGCGCTGGGCTGCTGTAGGTTCTGCAGGTGACATCACCTGTCTGTTCCACTCACTTCACCTGCTGGGGATTCATCCTTGACGATGGCAGCATGGACTCCCTTCCAAAGTCTGGATAGTATTCTCACTTCTCAATTCATCAGGTGTCCGAGGACATTTATGGTGACCCCACAAGTTCACCCTGGGTGCCTCCCTGAATGGCAGCCTTTGAACTACTGAGTTTCCTGATGTCTCAGGCCCTAAAGAAGCATAACTACCTGGAAACTACCAGCTTCCTACAACCTGGTCTGGAAGGTGGAGATCGTCTTCCACTGCATTCTGTCACGCATGTCATGAAGACCAGTGCTAGTTCATTGGGTGGAAAATTAGTCTCTACCTTCTAGAGTTTGAGACAAGTTTTTTTTAAATTTTTTTTTTTTATTATTTTGTTACTAGGTATTCAACCCAGGGTGCTTAAACATTGAGACATATCCCCAAGCCCTTTTTCTTTTCTTTTTCTTTCTTTCTTTCTTTCTTTTTTTTTTTTTTTTTTTTTTTGCAGAGCATGTGTATTTTATTAGAGACAGGTTCTCACTGAGTTTCTGAGGGCCTTGCTAAGTTGATTGAACGCAGAGGTGCTTAACCACTGAGCAACACCCCCAGTAACCCTCTATGTTTTATTTTGAGACAGACTTCACTAAGTGTCTCAGGACCTCACTAAGTAGCTGAGGGTGATTTTGAACTCACGATCTTCCTGCTTCAGCCTGGTATTATAGGCATGATCCACTGTGCCAGGCTTAGAGCACTTTTTGAACTAGCACATCTGTTTTGAGAAGTGCAGTTCTTAGTACTCTCAGATGTTTCCCAGAACAAGATCACCTCCTCAGAGTGCTGCATTACAGGCTGCCTCCTGTCGAATTGTGACTTGCACCCATGCATTTACTAAAATGCTCCTCTATGCCAGTCTGGATCCTCCAAAAGGTAATTATAAGGGGCTCTGAGGTATTTATTATCCAGTGACTCTGTGGCAGTCCATTGGAAAAAATTCTTTGTGGTCCTGATACCTGCAATAGTTATTCATCTTTTCCTCGTATTTTAACATCAAATCCTACAGCCTTGTGGACTTATATTTTATTTTTGCCTTTAGTGTCAGAAAGCTCATCACAATTTTTCCTTCTTTCTTAAGTTTTAGACGTTCATTGTTATTTTCTGGGTTTGGCTATGTTAACATTTGACAAAAACAAGACAGGAGGAAAAAAAAACAAATTAAGTGTAAATGAATCTATAACATGAAGAAAGAAACTGCCAACTTGGAATTCTGTCCTGGAGCCTCCCTTCTCTGCAGGAGGGATCAGGCAGACATCCAGTTTCTGCCTGCTCTTGCTAGCTGCTGGCACATCTTGACAGGGCAGCCCTCCTGCGGGGTTAGGAGGGCCCAGCCAGGTGGTGAGCATAGGTGCACTGGGCTGCTCGCCTGGACCCCAGGCCTTCTATGAAAGCTAGCTATACTTCTACCTTGAACTTATTATTTATTTATTTATTTTTAAAAGAATAGCCCTCCGTTTAGTTAAGATTTCGTTTTTACTTCCACATAGTTTCACAAGCTTTCGGGATATACTTTTGCACACATTTTACCACACTTAAAACTTAAATTTTTGAGCCTGTGTAAATGGTGGTTTTTAACTTTAACTTTCGGTTGCACATTGCTCACGTAGAGAAAGCACTCTGGCCTCCAATCACTGATCACTGAAGCTGGCGGCTGCTTGTTTCTCTGCCTACTGTCCTCTACTAGGCACAGGCTGTCCCTTAGGTCAGGGTATTAAACACCCCACACAGATTCCAGCATCCAGGCGAGCACCCAGCAGAGGGCTCCAGAAAAGGCAGCTCTGAAAGTGTGCAGAGCGCCCAGAGCACTACACTGCAGGGCCCTGGGTGTGCATGCATGCACAGAGGGAGGGGGGGGGAGCGGAACTTCCTTGGCTACAGTGGGTTCCAGTGGCGTGATCCTTCGCTTCCTCAGGTCACGTTTCAGGAAAATACTACATTTCGTTCAGGAGTTTTTCATCTGCGTTGATCAAGGTCATTAATTTGTGGCCTTCTCACCTTGACATGTCCTCTTCAGGTTTTGGTTAGGCTCAGCATGGGTGTGTCCCCGGTACCAGTCAGCTCCTCCTCCCTGCTGTGACCCAAACACTCGGCAAGACCAGCCTGGAGGCAGAGGAGCTTGTGTGGGCTCAGGGTCTCAGAGGGCCAGTCAAGATCCGTGGCTCCTTGCTCTGAGGTGAGGGAGCATCATGGGGGAAGTTGTGGCGCAGGGAAGTTGCCCAGCCAGGGCGACCTTCAAGCAGAGAGAGGGAGGGCCAGGGAGACCCTCTGTTATGGCATGGCCACGCCCACAGCAGCGCACCACCCATGGCCACGCCTCCAGCAGCGCACCACCCCATGACCACGCCCCCATCAACGCCCCCCCCCCGTCCACGCCCCCCGCCCCCCTTCCATGCTCCCCCCATCCTTCCAAAGCCTCAGCCCTTTCAATGGTGTTACCCACTGGTTAGGTCATTGCACCTTGAAACCTTCTTGCCCCAAGGGAGGAGCTTTTGGGAGACACAATACATCCTAACCATAACAACCTCTCTGTATATCATAGAATTCAACTGGCAATCCTGCGCTTCTCTTTGTTGCAAGGCTTTTTATTTACTGATTGAATCTCATTGCTGTTGGTCTGTTTAGGTTTTCTACGTCCTCTTGGTTCAATTTGGGTAGCTTATCTTGAAAAATTTTAAAAGTTTTATTGTTCTAACCGTCATTAGTATGTATAGCTTGCATTCTCAACTGGAAAAATCCTTTTGTAAGGTAAGAGATTATGGCGTATTTTCCCTGTCCTTGGAATCTGATGTGGAGTCTTACATATCCAGAGTGGGTTTGGTGTCACTAGTTGCCAGTCAATGGTGGGAAAACTTTGCAAAGAAGGAAATTTGAGCTATGGAAAAATAATTATCTGTGTTCACAGGAAGAAAGCACTCTTCTTCATTCTTGTAAGATTTTGAAAAATCTATGTGGAATTCATCTTCAAATCTATGAAGACCCTGCATTTATTATAAGCAAATAAGATAGTTTCACACTGTATTATATATGCTTAGGAGTAATGGGAAAGGAAGGGAGCTTAAGAGGGGACAAACAGAAGAGAAATAGAAATGGAGAAAGAGGAAAAGGGGCAAGAATCGGGAAGTTCGGAATTAATTCATCTGACAAATATTTGTTTTACACCAGCACACTGAAACCTTTCTCAAAAACACCTGGTTTCTTGTAATTACACACTTGTGAGTGATTTCATCAGTAGACTTGGGATTTTAGGCACTGTGACCACAGGGAGGTGTTGAGGCAGTGGATCTCACAGTACCTACCCACTGCGCATTTTCAGCCCCTTGTGGGAAGGCACTCTGCACGTGACTACTGCCTCCTGCTATCCAGGCGATGGACATGGCCATGACATGGATCTTCATCTTCTGCAGGGCTTCCAGGCCCTGGCCAGGAGTCTCCTGAGAGCTCCCTTCACGTCCTTATTCCTCAGGGTGTAGATGAAGGGATTGAGGGTGGGTGTGATTATGGAGTAGAAGAGGGAGATGAACTTGCCCTGCTCTTGGGAGTAGCTGGAGGGGGGCTGTAGATACATGTAGATGGCAGGCAGGTAGAAGAGGGAGACCACCACCAGGTGGGAGGAACAGGTCCCAAAGGCCTTGTGCCGTCCCATGGAGGTCTGGATCCTGAGCACAGCCCGGGCAATGAAGCCATAGGAGAGGAGGATGAGAGCCAGGGGGACCAGCACAAAGAAGGCCACCAGAACGGCCAGTGTGGTGTCATTCACTGCGGTATCCACACACGACAGCTTGATCATAGCTGGCACCTCACAGAAGAAGTTGTTCAGCACCTGCCACCCAAAGAAGGGCAGCTGGACTGTCAGGACCACTTGAACGAGAGAGTTGCCAAAGCCACTGAGCCAGGCCACTGCCACAAGCTGCTGGCAGAGAGGGCGGTGCATGATAATGGCATACCGCAGGGGCTCACAGATGGCCACGTAACGGTCCAGGGCCATGGCAGCCAGGACAATGCACTCGGTGCACCCCAGCCAGTGGAAAATGGCATACTGCATGGTGCAGCCACCGTAGCTGATGGTCTTCCTGGAGCTGCCCATGTTGGCCAGCATCTGGGGGACCGTGGTGGTCGTGTAGCACAGGTCCAGGAAGGACAGGTGGCTGAGGAAGATGTACATGGGGCTCTGCAGCTGGGCATCTAGCCGGGACACCAGGATGATGGAAATGTTTCCCAGCATGGCCAGAATGTAGGATACCAGGAGGACCACGAAGAGAGGAAGTTCTAGCCATGGTCTGTCAGAGACGCCCAGAAGGATGAAGTCCTTTGGAGGATCCCACAGGAAGCTCTGGTTGTCACTTCTCATGGTGAGGCATCTTGTGGCACCTGTGATGAGTCAAGAGAGTGGGAATGAATGAGTCCTGTCAGAAGGTAATCATCATTTTACACCTGTCTGACCTTTCTGACCTCTGCAGTCACTGGGACTGGGGGAGTCAGACAACTGCACCTGTATCCTCACTTCCCTTCCTTCTCTGTGACCATGCCCCCTCATGTTTCCAACGTCAGTGTCTGCATCTGCTGAGATGGGGAGTAGAGCCTCAGGTGGCCAAGGGACTGGGGTGAGGGGACGCACACATGACAGGTTTATTTGAGTTGGACTGCTTCATTTCTTTGCAGTTACACTCAGGGGAATTGTCCACTCTCAGGCTTTTCACCTTGTCTTTGGTGGTGGTGGTGGGAGAAAGGAGGAAGATGATAAAGCAAGATGGGCTTCATAAGCAGCTGGGGGCTCTGGGGGCTCAACTCTGCCTGCAAGAGGTGCTCATTCCTCTCTGGAGCACAGCACTCTCCCCTCCCACAGATCACTGGCTTTGGCAGTGCCAGACTGCATGGGTACCTGGAGTGGAGCAGCCGAGACATGTCACTTCAGCTCTAGGTTTGTCATGACCCCTGAGAGGCCCCCAAGCACAGAGTGTTGAGCACAGGAACCTGTGAAGACCATCTCTAGAGGTGTTCAGTGCAAGATCAGCCTGCCTCCGAGCTCGCACTCTACATGTGACTTCTTTGCCAGTCTACTGTCCTCTCTCAGGAAGGAAGCAGTGAGGCTTCTGGGGGACCTTGCTGTTTGGGGGTACCTGGGCTGCCCTGTTTTATGCATGGGCTTTCCCACTCAGGGCCTTTGGTCCCCAACTCCTATCCTCTCCCAAGCACTGTGCCTTCCAGTTCATGATGGGCTTTCTATTGCTCCATGCTGAGAGTGGAAAGAAGTCAAACCCTCTATGTAGGTAATTTAGGGAGGATTGATTTTCAGTTATGGAAAAGAAAGCTAGCGTATGACATTTCTATGACGGGAGAGTGGCTTTTCTAAAGTCACCATGAACAGGGTAAAAACTTGGGGGAGTAAAGGGGTACAGCTCAGGGTTAGCACAAGGGCTTAGTCTCTGTGAGCCCCCAGTTCTATCCCCAGCATGCTCACAGGAGAAATCAAGACACTGGGGAAGAAAACGACCTCTGTGTTGGGCTCAGTTCTCTATGTAAAGTCTCTTGTCAAAATGGTAAAATAAAGAAAATCTGAGAAGTCTCGACTGGCTGCATTTCTGCCTTTCCCCTGGTCTTCTGTCCACAGGTAGAGCTTCCCCTTCTCAGTGTTGCCCTCCTTGCCCAGTCCCTGCTTTGCCCTCCAGGGTCTGGCCTCCTGCTGTGGCTGCTGTGTTTGCTGCCTGCTGTGTCTTTGCACCAGGCCACTGCAGGGCCAGTGCCTGGCCAGTCCAGGGCAGGTGCTTCCCCAGGATGATCTCCTTCCAAGAGGCCTTGTTCTCTGTTTCTCACTTGGAGCTCCAAGGTGCCTCTTTCCTTCAATCCTTGTAAGCTCTGTTGGAGCGAATCAGAATGGCTTCCCCTGCACTCCACATTTCCTCCTCAGCCTGTTCCAGTTTTGTAATTTCTGGCTCCGAGAGAGAAGCTGTGCCTCAAATGGGCCTCTATGTTCCTGGTGGGGCATTGGCCTGCTGGGTCCTCCCTGGTTGGGCAGCTCTGGCCAGGGGCAGCCCCTCTCTCAGTATCTGTTTGGGGCCACCCAAACCAGGAGGGGATTTTCATGTGTTTATTAGCACTGATGAGGGTACCATGCTTGCAGAGGCGCAGGGGTGACATCCAGCGCCCTTTTCCCACACTCCCCACTTCCTTCCCCACCCCTCCTAATGGGTGTTCTGTTCAGGCCCACTCCTCAGTCTCAGGGAGAGGACATTGCATGTCTTCTGTGCCTGACTGGTTACACCTAACAGCACCCTCCAGTTCCACCCATTTTGCTATGAACAGGAATTTGATGTTTTTTTCTTCTTTTTAAATCTTTAAAATTTGTTCTAATTACTTATACTTCACAGTAGCATGCATTTGACACATTGTACACAAATGGAGCACAACTTCTCACTGCTCTGGCTGTACATAGTTGAACAGGATTTCATTCTTTGTGGCTGAAGGACACCCTCTTGGGTTTCCTTCATTCCTCGCTGATGGGCACCTGGGCTCCTGGCTGTTGGGAGTTGTGCACAGTGAACTGGATGGACATGGGGATACCTCCTGCATAAGATTCCTTGCCTTTGGGCACACGCCCAGGGCCATGCTGGACCAAGGTAGATATCTTTCAGTTCTTTGAGTGACCTGGCTTTTCCCCACCATGGCCTCATGAACTTATGCCCCACCAGCAGGGTGGGAGGTGGTCCTTCTCCAATTCCTCTCCAGCAGGAACTTCTTACCTTTTTGATCATAGCCATTCTAAGTGGCTGAGATGATGTGCTTTTTGGTTTTGGTTGGCATGACTCTAACAAAGGAGGTTCAGTTGGCCCCCCCACCCCTTCCTGGGGGGCACGCAAACACTCACACACCCGACCTGGGGACGTGTGTGCATACACACACAGACACACCCCTACCTGGGCGCACACACACACAATACCTTATTTGAGCTCACAGACACATGCATATCCTACCTGGGCATGTGTGCATACACACACACACACACACACACACACACACACACATACACACTCACACCTCTCCTGGGTGCCCACACAGAGACACAATCAGGATGGTCACATGCATACACACCACACATGGGTGCACAGACACAGCACCTGGGTGCCTGCACTCACGTGTTCCCTATTTGGGCAAACATTCACACCACCCCCACAGTTTCTTGATCTCACAGCTGGACACTGGTCAGTCTTGGCCCTGTGTGTCCTGCATGGGATGCCTGGCTGTCCATCTCTTTTGACTTGGAGCCTCTGACCCCATTGGCCTTCTCTGCCTTCTCTCTGACCCCAGATCCCGCCGAGGCATAGCCTCTCTTGCTGGATGAACAGCTGTCTCCCAGCCTGACTCAATCCTGCTCAGGCAAGTCCTTCTGGACCCGTGTCTCCAGCTCTCATTTTCGTGTCCTACACATGCCTTCCTGACACCGTGGACTGGGTCATCCCACTTCCAACCTGGCTCCCAGCCCCAGCCAGTTCCCTGTTAGTTTGTGGCTCCTGTTGCCCTCCCCCAGAGGTGTCGGGTGGCTTGCAGTGGTGTGCCAGTCCCTACCACTGTTGTGCAGTGCTCTGTGCAGACCTGTCAGCACTGCTGTGGTGAGCCCTGGTCCTGCGAACGGGGACATCACAGGAGGTTCCTGCTACCCTCCCTGAGTCAGGGACCAGCCCAGCTCCCTCACTGTGCCCCTGGGCTGCTTGGGTTTGCTGTGAGATCCAGCCTGCAGCTGCTTTTCTGGGGACACCTTCGCTTCCTTGCTCTGTCCCCCTTCCTTGTCAGGGCACTGGTGGAGCATGATGGAGCTGTGGGGAGGGCTCAGGTCCCTATGTGCTGCGGGTGGCCTCCCCCCATCCAGGTGGTGTCCACAGAGTTGAATCAGCTGCCTGGTACATGACCATCCTTCACTGACTTCCTGCCCTCTGGACGCCCGGGCCCTGGTGGCATCCAGCAGAGACAGGAAATGAGTGTCCATGCTGTTACCTTGCCAGCATCTAGTGCATTGTGCAGGGCAGTGTGTCTGGAGCTGAAGGTCAGCCATGCACCCCGTGGTTCCCTGGCATTTTTAGAGGACAATGTCAAAGATGCAGGCTCTGTTGCAGCCCAAGGGGTCTCAGTCTGGGGGCCCACAAGGCGACTATCACTGGAAATGCCCTGCACATTCAGGACAATCCAGCCCATGCCCTGAGGAGGCCCTGGACTTTGCTCTCACTGACCTGGCCGTCGGTCCAAGTGGAGAGGGGATTCAGCCTCAGCAGCACCTGCTCCCTGTCAGCAGGCTTTCTGGAGGTGCTGGGCCTCCTGCAATCTCTGAGGCAGCAGGTGGGTGTGGGCTCGAGGTGGCCCAGCCTTGCTCCCAGGTTAATCCTGAGGATGTGGCATCCAGGGGCAAAGTGCCGGTCCTTGCTGCATGAGCATGCCTCAGTCAGGTTTGCTATCTCCACTCCTGAGGGAGGCTAGGCTCCTTGTCCCCAGACAGCCAGTGGTGCCTCTTCTCCCCTGGCAGGAGGCTGTCCCTGAGGTCTGTTGATTGGTGTCAAGGGCTGGCTGCCAGTCAAGGCCCTGTGTTGGGCTGGGGCCTTGGAAGAGAAGCTGGTGGTGAGCAGTGGGATTTGACTCTTCAGGATTTTGAGGGAGACTGCAAATTCAGCCTGCAGCCAGCAGTGTTGGCCCTGTGGAGCCTGAGACCCCAGTGGCCAAAGCAGAGTTGACCACTCTTTGTCTGTGTGTCTTTGGGCAGATTTCCTCCTTTCTCTGTGTCTCACTGTGTCATCTGCAGATATGAGAAGTACTAGGACCGCCTTCCAGAATCTGTTACAAGGGTGAGACGCAAGGGTGTTGGCCAAGCTCTTAGAACAGTGACTGCCACAGGTACATGTGGAGATTTCTCTTCTGATCACTGTACACAGTCCCAGCTACCCGTTTCATTGGTTACAAGGGGAGAAAAGGTTCAAGTTCAATAGGGAATGAAATTAAAACATTCTAGCTCAACACGGTGAAGGGAAGGGCTTTAGGAAGGCTTATTCCATTTTAGGATAAATTTTATTATGTGTATTTGAGTCATAAAGTGATGCTGTATTTTTTGTATGTGGTACAATGGTTTGCACTGCAGAACAAGCTGCATGTCCATTGTCTCAGCCACCCACTGTCCAGTGGTAAGAGCGCTGCAGTCACTGCTGGCTGCCCAGCGCATAGTACCGTGGAGAGCCCTGGCCCTGGTGTGGCTCCTCCTGGGCACCTGCACCCGTGCCCTTTCCCCTGTCCCTCCTCACTTCCTCAGGGCCTGGCCTGGTGGCTGCTGCCTGGCTCTCCTTTTCTTCAGGTCCCAAGAGTGAGATCACTCAGGGATTTTCTTCCTGTCTGGCTGATTGCTCAGCACAGGCCCTATAAGCCACCCAGGCTGTTTGAACAGCAGAATGGCATCCCTCTTGAGGGCCGAGGGTCCCCTGTGTGTCCTTGTGTTGGCCTTACCGCCAGGTCCACATCTGCTCACCCGTGGAGGATGCCTGGGCTCTTCCCTGGCTGGCTGTGTGGAGGGTCTTCGGGGAGCGAGGCAGAGGGCATCCTTGGAGGTTTATGTCAGTGTGCACTGTAGGGATGACTGCTCACCTCTTCAGCCTCCTGCTCTTTCCATCTGGCTTTGGGGGACATTCCAGACACTCGGGGCACAATGGCCAGGAGATGTGCCCATGTCCCATTTTCTTCCAGATGACATTTTCCCAGCATTCAGGGTCAAGGCCGGACAGCTTCAGTCCTGTCCTACTCATTCTGAGATGCCTGAAGGCTGCGAGAGGAGTTTCTGTGGAGACTGCAGGGCCTCACTCACTTGCTGTGGAAGGTGGGTCTCAGTCTCCACCTGCTGCTGTGCTGAGACATGCCTCCCTGGGAGGCCAGGAACCTGCACTGGGACAGCAGAAGAGCAGTCCCCACTAGGGGTGAAGGTGCATGAAGTGTGGCCTAAATATGGTGAAGGGAGAGCTCCTTGAGCATCTGGGGAAGCCCTGGGAAGTAAGTATGAGGATGGGGCTGCTGCGAGATGTCCCCCAGAAACCATCTGATGCCAAGGTGGCCTGCAGTGACCCTCAGTTTGACATGTGTATGTGCCATGTGTCTATCTGAGATCAGGTCATCTACACAGATACCTGCCCGTGACACCGGAAAGTGCAGCCTTGCAGTCCACACCCTTGGTCTCTAGTGCACCATCGCTGCACACAATCCTCCGGGTCAGTGCTGAGCTGCTGCACTTCTGTATCTCCCACCTCACCTTGCAGCCCCAAACCCACCCCTGAAAGCCAGCATTTCACAGAGGACTGTTGGGAGCCTTGCTCTAGAATTTTCTGTTCCTAATACTAAACCAATTGTACACAAAGACACCCTCCTGCTTAGGCCTGTGGCAAGAGGAGGGTGCTGCCAGAAGCAGAGGATGTATCTAGTGGGGGACAAGATCTACTCTCAAAGGACATTATGGTGGAGACTAAAGAGGCAGAAGGAAACTCCTTGTTTCGAGGTTGTTAGGAAGGATCAAAGAGTGGGTGTCTTCCAAAATTGGCGTCCCCACCGCCCCCCTGCACAGGCCGTGTGTGCAGCACACCTGCAGGGCACCATGAACAGTGGCCTTTCAGTCAGATCTGTGCCCCACCAGGGCTCTGTGCCACAGGGGTTATGGGCATGCAGGATTCATATTAATCCACGTGCAAGGGGCTGGCTGGCTCTGATCTTTAAAACTGCCAGTAAAACAGACAAAGTAGGCAGAGGCAGGTGATGATCCTACACAGGCAAGAATTATAAAGAGGTGCTGGATATTCCTCACACATTCACTGAGGAACACAAAGTGACTTTTGTCATGGTGAGGTCACCCTAAATGACCAAAGATGGATGGTGAGGGCATTAATGAAGCCAAGGTTTGATAAAGTGTGGGATGAAGAAGTCTGTTAGGAAAGGAAGCTCATGAGATGCTGAGAGACAGGAGAGGTAACCTGCCTACAGGTACCACCGGTTAATCCATTCAAGCAGATCAACCTACTAGTGAGGTTACACCTCCCATAAGATAATCATTTCACCTCTGAATATTCTTGCATTTTTTCACTTTTGAGCTTTTGAGGGATACCTCACATCAAAACTACAGCAGTGAATCATGTCTACTGCTCATTTTTAAAAAATGTGTCATGAATACTGAATAATATGTGGACTTTTGAAAGCCATGCATCTTTAATAAGTAAAATAAGCCAGGAACAGAAAGACAAGTACCACAGATCTCACTTGTGTGGAATCTGATCAGGTTAAACTTACAGGAGTGGAATGTGATGACAGGATGAGCAGAGTGGGAGGGAAGGGGGGACAGATAGGGAAAGGTGGGTCATCACAGGTAGGCAGCAGCGGGCAGCTCTGCGGTGCTGTGATACAGTTGGCGACTGTGGAGGCTAGCATCGTGTGTTAAGATGATGTGGGATGTATATTTCAAAGAAAGGACTTTGAAAGTTTTCACCATAAATGGTTCATGTTTGAGGTGTCAGCAAACTTTGTTGGAAGGCACCTGGGCAAGGGGAGTGATTGTGGGAAAGGGTTCCAAGGTGGTACTTTCCACTCCATGGGGGTGGGGACAATGCTGGTCCTTCTGGCTCTGGATAGCCGCGCTGGGCAGTGCCAAGGTGGGCGCAATGGTGCTTAGAGATTTTTGAGTCTAAAGAGTCTTCCCATCACTGGGTGATTGATGAGGGGGAAGGGAGCCCTTCTTCTGTGTTCACAGAGACTCACCTGGGCAGTGCCATGGTGTGTTCGAGCCATTGTTCCAGGAGACAGGCAGAGACCACCACTCCTTAGGACCTGAGCCAGCCCTGGGATGCAACCCTCTCCAGACTGCCTTCACATCCTTGTTCTCAGGGTGTAGAGCGGGGGGTTGGGCAGTGGGGGACCACACAGTAGAAGAGGGACATGAACTTGGTCTGGGTGCTGTTGGTGGGGGGCTGTATGTATATGAGGATGCCTGGCCCAAAGTGCATGAGGACAACCAGCAGGTGGGCGCTGTAGGTGCCCAGTGCCTTGTGCTGCCCTGGGCCCTAGCAATGCAGATGCAGGAGATGAGCACAAGCAGTGGAGCCATTATGCCAAAAGGGACGGCTCCCAAGGTCAGGACCAGGTCGTTTGCCCTGGTGTCACACAGGCTAGCTTGATCAGAGCCGGCACCTCGCAGAAGAAGTGGTCCAGGTTATGGTGCCCACAGAAGGGAAGCTGGAGGCTGAGTGTGGCTTGGAGCACAGAGTTGGCCAGGCCGCTGGACCAGACTGTGGCAGCCAGCTGCCCACACACCCACGGGCACATGATGAGTGGGTACTGGAGGGGCTGGCAGATTGCCATGTAGAGGTCAAAGTCCATCACCATCAGCAGGGAACATTCTTGCAGCTTGTCCAGTGGAAGAGGTAGGACTGCGTGATGCAGCTCTCGGAGGTAATCGTCTTCTTGTCCCCCAGAGGTTGGCCAGCATCTGTGGGACAATGGTGCAGGTGACACAGAGGTCCAGCACAGAGAGCTTGCCCAGAAGGAGGTACGTGGGCATCTGGAGTCTGGGCTCCAGCAGGGAGAGAGAGATGGTGGGGCTGTTGCCTGTGAGCTTGAGGATGCAGAGACCAGCATCTCTGTGCAGAGGGGGCGCTCCAGCTTGGTACCTGAGAAGCCCAGCAGGATGGTGCTTCTGGGGAGCTCACGCTTTCTCCTCCCATGGCTCTGGCTCTCCACTGGCTGCAGACAAGAGAGGTGAGATGAGCAGGGAGTTTTCATTTCAGTGTCTCCATGGCAACATTCTGAGGCCTTCACCATGGTGGTGGGTGGTCCCGTTAGTTTTTGGAGAAGCCCTCCCTGTGTGGGTCTGCTCTGTCAATCTCTGCCTTTGCTGGTGACACCGCAGGAGGGAGACCTGCCGCATTGCAGGCAGACTTCATGTGGAGGTCCATGCTGAGCCCCGTGGCCTCACCTGTGCACTTATTCTTGTTATTCCTACTCTTTTTTCTATGACTAAGTTTCTCTCTCAGTCCATTCCAAAGCCTTGCTGCTGTCCAGAGGGCAAGGGGCTTCAGCACTTGGCATTCACATCTCTTCCAGGAAAGGCTCTCAGGGGACAGTGCCTGCTGTGTCATTCCCTAGCAGTCAGGGAGGGCCCTGGCTCAGGAGAGGGCTGGTGACCAGCTACCCTGCAGCTGCCTGGTGCTGTGTCCTTCACTGGGAGGAGACAGCTGCAACTCATTGACAGCAAGCCTCTCTCCCTTTCCTTTTTGCCCCACTGTTTCATTATGGTAAATACAGATAAGATTTTTCCACTTACCTGTTCCTACTGTGTGCCCTGTGGTTTCAGGGTGCAACCCTCTCGCCTCCCATGGCAACCCCCAGCTTCATTGCTTGCATGTGATTCTGACTGCTCTGACTGCGTCAGCTAACATGATCATGCCATATTTTTAGTTTCACGATTAGCTCATTTTCCTTACACAATGCCCTGAAGTGCATACTGCAGTGCAGGTTGCGAGGTCCTACCTCTTCAGGCCACATAGTACATGTATAAACTTGCTGGTGTGTTACCTGCTGCTAACCCAGAGGTCGCCGGGAGGTTTTGCTGCTGTGAACAGACCTGCTCAATGTGTGGTGTGGGGTGTTCTCTGACCTGCTTCAGACTTTGGGGTGCAGTCAACAAGGACAATGTTGAACTGGGAGTCAGGGGACCTGAGGAATCTGGGGAAGAGGCTGTCTGGCAAGCTCCCTTGTCGTTGCCTTTCCTCTGCAGTGGACGCGGGTACTGGGTCTGCACATCCTCCACAAGCTGGACCCAGGATGGATTGGCTGCCTGACAGGTGTGGAGCTGAACCTTACCTGGGTCCCCTGTCCTTTCCTGGTGGTGACGTGTGCGTCTGCTCCCTCACAGTTTGGCCATTGCATCTCTTCTTTGGAGAATGTGTATTTGACACCTTTGCTGGGTTTTGAGACAAGTTTCTGCCCAGCTGGCTGGTCATTAAGTTTCAGGGCACTGTTTATTCTATCATTTCAGGTTTGCTGTGGGTTTTATGTGTGTGTTTTATTAAGTTGACATAGTTTCTATTCCTACTTTTTTATTTTTTTCATTAAAAGAAAGTTGAATTTTGTCAAATTCATCAAATTAGAAAACCTCACATAACTTTTTCTGCTTCCTCTTCTCTTCAAGCACCAACTTGGCTGGCCTTCGTGCACTGGAGCACGCTGTGTCCTGGTGGCCTGCCTGCCTGACCTCGGTGTCCATGCTGTGGGCCTGTTGCGCTTGGCTTCTAGCAGTGGCTGAGGTGCTGCGTCAGTGGTGCTGCAGGGCCTGATTTGGTGTCTGTGCTGTCTTCACCTGGTATTCATGTCTAGGTACAGCTCCATTGTGGGAGGAGAAGAATGTCATCTCTTCAGAGCCTCTGAGAAGACTGTGTCCTTTCCTCACTGGCCGCTGGGCAATGGTCAGAAGTAAGCCTCCACGTCCAGAAGTTACTGTGCCTGGAGGTGTGGCTGGTGGTGTGTGGGGAATCCCTAGTTACAGCGAACTCTATTTCTACTTCGCTGTTGTCTGTTCCTGGGGGCCTTGTGACCTGGGGGCCCTTGTAGGACCAGTGTCCTTGACGCCTCTTCCTTCTCTCTGCACTCTGAGCCTCCTGCCCCTGCAGGACCAGTGTCCTTGATGTCCCTTCCTTCTCTCTGCACTCTGAGCCTCCTGCCCCTGCAGGACCAGTGTCCTTGACGTCCCTTCCTTCTCTCTGCACTCTGAGCCTCCTGCTCCTCCAACTGCTCTGCTGCACTCATGAGGAGAGGCTTCCAGGGTCCCCTGCATGGATCAATCACTTCCCTCTGTCTGCTCTCATTTCCTGCCTTGGCTTGGATCTCCGTGTATGACCCATGTGCCTCTGGTGACATCCTGTGCTCATCCTCTGTGGGCTGTCACCTCCTGGGGCTGCTTGGCACTGCCCTCTGTGCAGGGTCTGGGGTCCTCTCCTTCTCAGGTTTTCTCCATGCCCTCCTCCTGCCTGGCTCGGGGACTCTCTCGGGGTGGGGGCAAGACCTCGTGCTCCTGTCTTCTCTCCAGACTTTCCTCTGCCTTCTCTCCCCAGGGGGACACTGCCTGGCATGTGCTCAGAGCTGCCCCAATCCCTCTGGTGAGCTCTTCCCTCGGGACTGTCCTTTCCCTCTCAGAACTGGCTGTGGATCTGCTCACACACCTCTGTACCATTTTGCACGTGTGCCCTGATCCCAGTCCTCTGCCCTCTGTTCAGAAGTGCAGATTCTAGATCAGCGTGTCCTCACCAAGGTGCAGCCGCTAGGAGTGGGCACTGTGCATCAAGAAAGTTAGGAAGCGCATCACCAGCTCGAAGGGCCAAGGTCACATGTGGTGTTAGAAGAAGAGGAAACAGAATCTTGGGGCTGTGTGCTCACTTCCCGGTGACACAGGCTGGAGACGCAGTGGACAGCCGTCCATCAGCTATGTGCAGGCATCCAGAGAGTGCTGGTTGCAGCAGGTGGGTGTGAGTTCTAATCTGCCCACTACAGGGGCAGCAGGTTTTGGGCTGGCTGGGGTGGTGCTGTGCATGGTGGGACCTCTGCGTGGCTGAGGAGCACAGTGCTGATGCCCAGAGTCCACATCTGGATCCAGTGGGGCCAGCCTGACACAGGGACCCTAGGGTGTGGGACAGGGAGCCCCAGCCTGGGGCTCTGCTTTCCTGCCCTGGAAAGCAGATGGCATGCCTCCCTCAGGGCGTGCAGACTCAGTGTGCTGCGGGTGGCCTGGCAGGAGGAGGCCTGCTGAAGTGACTTCTTTACTCTCCACACGACTTTCCTTTAATATGTAATGACCACACAGCAAGCCAGGGAAACCACAGCAGCACAGAGCACCCAGTGTGGGCAGGGCAAGGTCAGTGCCTGGTCCCAGTTCTCGTGCTCCCCTGTCGCACGGAAGCCCTGGCCATTCAGCTGGGCAGGTACACCTCCGCTCCTGACAGGAATTCTCCCTTACAGTATCCAAACCAAGCTAAACCAAACATTAGCATGGTCAAATTTGGATAAGTAAGTATACTATATTTCTGTTAGTTTCTGGTTGATGGACACATTCGTTGGTACTGCTCAGGTGCCGCGTGGGGTTCTGAGGAGCAGGGAGCGGGTGGAGTGGGGAAGAGTGGCTGATGGAGATGCGGGTTCCACCTGCTGGCCTCCTCCTGGTGCAGAGGGTGCTTAGCGTCCACTCCTCTATCATGACTAAACAGCCCAGTGCAGATCTCTCAGCCTTCCCTCTGCCACGGCTGTCATCCATGACTCCTGTCCACAGTCTTCCAGTGTCCCCCCATGGCCGGCAGCACTGCAGCCACCATCCTGCCCTCTCCTCCAAGGTCAGCTCTTTTACAATCTGTATGTGAGGATCAGCACATTTCTCTGCCCTCTCTGTCCGAGTGCCTATTACAAAAGCAACCCTTAAGGTGGCCAGAGTGTGGAGGACAGGTACCCTCTGCTCAGTGGTGGGCAGGGAAGTTAGCACAGGCGTTATGGAGAGCAGCATGGAGTTTCCTCCCAAAGTTAAGACACAGTGGCTGGGTGACTAGCAGCCAGTTAGGGGACCACAGCCCAGGAGGACATCAGCCAGGGGAGCTTCTGAAGCTGCACCCAAGCTTGACGGCCACTGTGTCCGTCAGCAGGAGGGTGGGAGGCTGAGGGCTGTGCACAGTGGCAAGCTCATTGCCCAGCAAGAGGACGATCCTTTCTCCTGGGGCAATGGACAAGCCTGGGACCACCATTTTAAGTGGTGTAAGCCAGGCAGAGAAAGACAAATGTGATTTTTTTAAGGAATTATCCTTGTGCCATGACACTGTGGGCAACCACTGGGTCAAGTTGGGCCACCAGCTTTGAGGACTAGCAGAAGGAAGGTTCTTGAAAAACGGGAAGGGCCAGCGCTCTCTGGATCCCTGCTGCCGTGGTGCTTGCCTTTTATCCCTCCCAGGAGATCCTGCTGTGGAGCAGCACGGATCCCTTCCTCACGCCAGGCTGTGCTCAGTCTGCCCTGCATCCCGTTAGAGGGCACCGGGACCCTGTGCGCACCTACTCGTGGCACCCAGTCCACCTCTGATGTGGCCTCTCTCCGTTTCCTGTCCCACCAACCTCCCCTTGCTGTTGGCTCTGAGCACACACAGGGGGCATAGGTCCAGCCGGGGTCCTCCTTCCCCCCCTGTGTACCAGGGGAGGCTGCTCCCATCATGCCCAACACAGCCCCTCTCTTCAGAGGATCTGGGATCCTGTGGTGATGACTCTAGAATTTAAACAAGAGAGAGAATTTGTTGTTCCACTGAGCCTCCTGAGGGTTAGTGTCTGGCTCCTCTGGGGTATGAGCCATGTGCAAGCAGATAATTAGTTCAAAGGCCAAGTTTGCAGGAAGGTGCCTCCAGGGGGAGTCATGTCTTATTCATTATCTTGAGAACAGTCTTCCCCCAGGGTGCATGGCTGAAAGTGAAGGAAGTCTCTTCACACAGCAAAGCTCTCACCCCAGGGGCTGAGCATTCTGTGGCCACCTCTGTCCCTGTGTGGCTCCCTACCAGAGCAGGCAGAGGGAGCTGTGTCCAGCACAGGGAGCCACTCCAAGTCCCCAGAGGCTCCCACCCTAGTACTTCCTGGGCCCGGCATGGCTTCTGCATGAGATGAGCTGGGCGTGTCCAGGGTAAGGTGACTGAGGACAGGTGTCTTTGTTCATGACTGGCGAAGCAGCTCGTAGCTCCAGGGAGAACCCAGCATCTCTGCCTGTCACCATGGGCATTCTAGTCCAAGGGCAATAATGGCCTCTGGTGAAGCCACAGACTCCAGGGCAGCCATGGACTCTGGAGCAGTCTCAGCCTCTGGGACAGCCATGGACTCTGGAGCAGCCACAGCCTCTGGTGAAGCCACACCTTCAGGGCAGCCGTGTCCTCTGGGGCAGCCCTGGCCTATAGGCCAGCCACAGCCTTTGGGGCAGCTGGGCCTCTGGTGAAGCAGGCTGCGCCGGGCCTTAGCTGGAGCTGTGCTTCCCTCACACTGGCCACCACACTCACTCCTGGGCTCCCAGTGTGGCTGTCACCCATTAGAGTCCCTGGGAACCCAGACACTGCCTGGCTTGGTCTGTGAACGCCTTGTTGATTGTGAGGGCTGTTCTCGCCAAGGGGGCTCCTGTTGAACCAGTGCAAGCCCAGCACGGTGAGCACTGTCATAGTGTCACCACTGGGCCTCAGTGCACATGGAGGAACGTCCCTGATCTCCCGGCTTGAAAGGTGACATGGGTTTGACTCATGAGAGGCCTTTCTGCCCCCACCACTCAGCATGGGGCTGGGTCAGGTTCAGCTATGTAGAGTTGGCAGAGATCCCTGCAGGTGTCACCACACAGGCAACAGTGAGTCCCTCCCAGTGTCCCCACACATAGACCAGCCAACCTTACAGGTGTCCCCACACAGGGTCTGGCCAACCCCTCCAGATCCCCACATGGAAAGTTACGCTACATACAATCCACATAAGTGTGAGTGAGGAGCAGCCAGTCCATGTGCTTTACAGAATTCCACCCAAGCCTCTGTCCCCATGAGGAGTGCTAGTCATTCTTCCACTCAGCCAGCTGTCTCGCCATCTCTGTCCATCTTGTGTCATCTGTCAGCTATCTGATATGTATGTCATCTGTCTTCTCTCTATCCAGCTCCGTCATCTATCATGTGTCCCCCTCCCCTGTCCATCATGTGTTGTCTGCTTATCTAACCCTCCATCCATCCTGTAGCTACCCTCCAGCTCCTGTGTCTACATCATCTGTCATCCATCTATCCAGATCCATCATCTTGTATGGGTCATCCGTGGCCTGTCTATCATCTGTCATCTGTGATCCATCCATCCACCCATCCATGCACCCTGTGTCTATCCTCTAGCTCTGATCTCTGTATCACCTGCCATTGTCTATCATCCCTGTCTCTCCTCTGTCTTCCATCCATCTCTGGTCTGTCTCCCACCCTCTGGGAGGGTGCAAGCTGGAGAGAGTGTTGTGCTGGGCACTGCAGATGGGGTCTTTGCTCCACTGAGCTTGCATTCTGGTTGGATGGGACTCGCAGCTGTTGAGGGAACCATAGGTATAGAAGGCAGTTTCCATTGTGCTAGGAGCCTTGCCCCAGGGTGACAGCACAGAGGGGCACTGGGGATCACAGTGAGAGTGCGCAGGGCAAGACTCATGGAGCAGGTGACATCTGGGCTGAAGCCGAAACTCGAGGAACAGCCAGAGAGAAAGGCAGGGCCCAAAGATGGAGGCAGCACCAGCTTGCTGTAGGCTTTCCATTTAACTTCATTTTGGAATCTCTTGGACATTGCAGTCAGGTTTTAAGAGCAATAATTCAAGTCCAGTATAGCTTCTGCCCCATTCACATACTTTTCTCTTTCTATTATTTTTGGTGCCTGGAATGAAAGCTATAGCCTGCTATATGCTTGGCAAGTGTTCCACCACTCAGTTACACTCCAGCCCTCTTTACACTGTTTTGTTGTGTTTTACATTGAGTTTTGTGAAAGGGTCTGCCTAGTTGTTGAGGTTGTCCTAATACTTGTAATCCTCCAGCCTCAGCCTCCCCAGTTCCCAGGAGACAGTGCAGAGCAGGGGACCTGAGCCCTGGGCTTGGCTGGCACAGGACAGGAAGCAGTGAGAGCAGGGGACCTGGGCCCTGGGCTTGGCTGGCACAGACAGGAGGGAGTGCAGAGTAGGGGACCTGGGCCCTGGTCTTGGCTGGCACAGGACAGGAAGGAAGTGCAGAGTAGGGGACCTGGTCCCCTGGGCTTGGCTGGCACAGGACAGGAGGGAGTGAGAGCAGGGGACCTGGGCCCTGGGCTTGCCTGGCACAGGACAGGAGGGAGTGAGAGCAGGGGACCTTGGCCCTGGGCTTGGCTGTCACAGGACAGTAGGGAGTGCAGAGCAGGGGACCTGAGCCCTGGGCTTTTGGGCATAGGACATCAGAGGAGGGTGGGGGCGAGAGGAATGGTGGACACCAGAGGAGGGAGGGAGGAGGAGGAAGGGAGGGTGAAGGGGGATCCTGCAGACTGGAGGAGGAGGGAAGAAGGCAGGAGGAGGGAGCCTAGGAAGACTGGGTATGGTGGTCACAAGAGCAGGGAGGGTAGAGCAGCGAGGGGAGATCCCAGAGGAGGGAGGGAGGAGGTAGGATGGGAGGTACTCAGGGCCACTAAGTGACTCAGCATGGACTTCCCTCAGGAAAGTACAACTCATGAAGTAGGATACACAAAAAAAGAGAAGTCGCCATTGAACAGAATCACCACAGTGCAGCTGTCCCCTTCTGGGGTGTTCAGAGGTGCTGAACTCAGCGTCCCACAGCCAGACCTATGGCAGGGCCTCCTCAGGGGGCAGCAGGACCTCAGCACTGCCCCTGGGAGCTCTTCCAGGATGGCTGCCACCTCTGAGTCCTGGCTTGCTCTGACCTGTGGCCTGTGGTTGTGGCTTCCTCTGTTTCTGGCTGCTGTGGACACATGGCCTTTCTTTGGCTTTGGACCTTGTTCTTCACAATCTTCAAGTTCTCCTCCCTCTTCCTCACAAGCCTGGACCTTCCTCATCTTTTCAATTCATGCCAATGACCCCCATCTGAGAAGCCGTCTTTGGTTACCTTAAGTGAAGTGGGCTTTCACAACGACTACCACATTTTAAAATTTCAAATTAAGCTAAAGTTGTCAAATAAAAATTGAACACATCTATGGCACACATGGTGAGTTTTTAAAATATGTATACATGGTGGAATCAAGCTCATCTGACATACTTAGTTGGGTTAGCATCAGAGCCCTTGGGTAACAACACAGTGTTGTTACCTGGAGTCGCTACCTGTACCACAGGGCTCTTGAGAGCCTGTCCAAGACCGTGTAGCCTCTGACCAACATCTCTCCAGGCCCACAGTCTCTATTTTCTGCTTGTGTAAGTTTGATTTCCAGTTATTTACTTATGTAGTAAAGATCAGAAGTTTATTTCCCATGGCTCTGGACTCCGGGAGGCCCATGATACAGGGCCAGCAGGCTGCCTGCCATCGGTGTGGGCCTGCTCCTTGCTCTTTCCTCCTGTGGTGGAAGGAGGAAGGGGTGAGCCAGCGCTGGGCTGTTGTAGGTTCTGCAGGTGACATCACCTGTCTGTTCCACTCACTTCACCTGCTGGGGATTCATCCTTGATTATGGCAGCATGGACTCCCTTCCAAAGTCTGGATAGTATTCTCCTGGGTGCACACTTCTCAATCCATCAGGTGTCGGAGGACATTTACGGTGACCCCACAGATTCACCCTGGGCGCCTCCCTATCTGGCAGCCTTAGAACTACTGAGTTTCTGATGACTCAGGCCCTAAAGACAGCGTAACTACCTGGAAACTACCAGCTTTCTACAACCTGGTCTGGAAGGTGGAGATCATCTTCCATTGAATTCTGTCAGCCTAGCATGTCATGAAGACCAGTGCTGGTTTATCGGGTGGAAAATTAGTCTCTACCTTCTAGAGTTTGAGACAAGTTCCTTCTTCCTTCCTTCCTTCCTTCCTTCCTTCCTTCCTTCCTTCCTTCCTTCCTTCCTTCCTTTCCTTTCCTTCCTTTCTTCCTTTCTTCCTTTTTTTTGTACCAGATATTGAACCCAGAGGTACTTAACCATGGAGCTACTCCCCCAGCAACCCTCTATGTTTTATCTTGAGACAGACTTCACTAAGTGTCTCAGGACCTCACTAAGTAGGGTGATTTTGAACTCAAAATGTTCCTGCTTCAGCCTCTCCAGCTGCTGGTATTATAGGCATGAGCCACTTTGCCAGGCTTGGAGTACTTTTTAAATTAGCACATCTGTTTTGAGAAGTGCAGTTCTTAGTACTCTCAGAATTTTCCCAGAACAAGGTCACCTCCTCAGAGTGCTGTGTCAGGGGCTGCCTCCTGTCGAATTGTGACTTGCACCCATGCATTTACTAAAATTCTCCTCTGTGCCAGTCTGGATGCTCCAAAAGTAGTTTTTTTAAATTATCTGTTAATTATCCAGTGACTCTGTGGCAGTCCATTGGAAAAAATTCTTTGTGGTCCTGATACCTGCAATAGTTATCATCTTTTCCTCATATTTTAACATCAAGTCCTACAGCTTCATGGACTTATATTTTATTTTTGCCTTTAGTGTCAGAAAGCTCATCATGATTTTTCCTTCTTTCTTAAGTTTTAGACGTTCATTGTTATTTTCTGGGTTTGGCTATGTTAACATTTGACAAAAACAAGACAGGAGGAAAAAAACCAAATTGTCAATGAACCTACAACATGAAAAAGGAAACTGTCAACTTGGAATTCTGTCCTGGAGTCTCCCTTCTCCGCAGGAGGGATCAGGCAGACATCCCATTTTTGCCTGCTCTTGCTAGCTGCTGGCACATCTTGACAGTGTAGCCCTCCTGCGGGGTTAGGAGGGCCCAGCCAGGTGGTGAGCATAGTGCACTGGGCTGCTCGCCTGGACCCCAGGCCTTCTAGGAAAGCTAGCTATACTTCTACCTTGAACTTATTTTTTTAAAAAAAGAATACCTCTCTTTTTAGTTAAGATTTTGATTTATTTCCACATGGTTTCACAAGCTTCAGGAATATACTTTTGCACACATTTTACCACATTTAAAACTTAAGCCTGTGTAAATGGTGGTTTTCAACTTTAAATTTCTGTTGCACATTTCTCACGTAGAGAAAGCTCTCTCGCCTCCGTTCACTGACAGTGGTGGCTGCTTGTTTCTCTGCCTACTACTATCATCTACTAGGCACAGGCTGTCCCTTAGGTCAGGGTATTAAGCACCCCACACATATTCCAGCGCCCTGCAGAAGGCTGCAGGAACCAGGCGCTGAGTTCCTTGTATGCGCAGAAAGGTCTGCAGGAGCCACACTGCAGGGCCGTAGGTGCGCATGCGTGCTTGTGGGCGCGAGGGGATGGCGGGGGAGTGGGCGCTGCCTTGGCTAGAGTCCCTTCCTGTGCAGGTGCGTGATCCTTCGCTTCCTCAGGTCACATTTCAGGAAAATACTACATTTCGTTCAGGAGTTTTTCATCTGCGTTGATCAAGGTCATTAGTTTGTGGACTTTTCTCCTTGACATGTTCTCCTCAGGTTTTGGTTAGGCTCAGTCTGGGTGTGTCCCCCTGTGCCAATCAGCTCCTCCCTGTTGTCACCCAAACACCCCGCAAGACCAGCC
This sequence comes from Urocitellus parryii, assembly GCF_045843805.1. Lineage (NCBI taxonomy): Eukaryota > Metazoa > Chordata > Mammalia > Rodentia > Sciuridae > Urocitellus > Urocitellus parryii. Next base: position 170,814,549 of record NC_135531.1, on the reverse strand, counting down.
TGGAGGCAGAGGAGATTGTGTGGGCTCAGGGTCTCAGAGGGCCAGTCAAGGTCTGTGGCCCCTTGCTCTGAGGTGAGGGAGCATCATGGGGGAAGAGTGTGGTGCAGGGAAGCTGCCCAGCCAGGGCGACCAGCAAGCAGAGAGAGGGAGAGCCAGGACAGCCAGGGAGACCCAGCAACGCACCACCCAAGGCCAGGACCACCACCCCAGCAGCACATCACCCCATGACCACACCCCCAGCAAACACCCCCTCCCAATCCTTCCAAAGGGTCAGCCCTTTCAATGGTTTTACCCACTGATTAGGTTGCGACTCTCATAATCTAATCATTTCACCTGGAAACCTTCTTGCCCTAAGAGAGGAGGTTTTGGGGGACACAATACATCCTAACCATAACACCCCTTCTTTATATCGTAGAATAATTTGAAGAGCATTGGCATGAGTTCTTTTTTAAGGATCTGGTAGAATTCAACTGGCAATCCTGGGCTTCTCTTTGTTGCAAGGATTTTTATTACTGATTCAATCACATTGCTATTGGTTGGTTTAGGTTTTCTATGTCCTCTTGGTTCAATTTGGGTAGCTTACTTTGAAATTTTGATTAAAGTTTTATTGTTCTAACCATCATTGGTATGTAGAATTTGAATTCTCAGCTGGAATACATCCTTTTGTAAGGTATGGCGTATTTTCTCTGTCCATGGAACATGATGTGGAGTCTTACATGTCCCTGGTGGATTTGGTGTCACTAGTTTCCAGTCAATGGTGGTAAAACTTTGTAAAGAAGGAAATTTGAGCTATGGAAAAAAAATTATCTATGTTCACAGGAAGAAAGCACTCCTCTTCATTCTTATAATATTATGAAAAATCTATGTGAAATTCATGATCAAATCTAGGAAGACCCTGCATTTATTATAAGCAAATAAGATAGTTTCACACTGTATTATGTATGCTTAGGAGTAATGGGAAAGGAAGGAAGCTCAAAAGGGGACAAACAGAAGAGAAATAGAAATGGAGAAAGAGGAAAAGGGGCAAGGATTGGGAAGTTCGAAATTAAATCATCCAACAAATATTTATTTCACACCAGCTCACCGAAAACTTTCTCAAAAGCCCCTGGTTTCTTGGAGTTACCCACTTGTGAGTGACTTCATCACAGGGAGGTGTGTCCTCTTGCGGTGGGGATGTTGAGGCTGTGGATCTCACAGTACCTACCCACTGTGCATTTTCAGTCCCTTGTGGGAAGGCACTCTGCACGTGACTACTGCCTCCTGCTATCCAGGCGATGGACATGGCCATGACATGGATCTTCATCTTCTGCAGGGCTTCCAGGCCCTGGCCAGGAGTCTCCTGAGAGCTCCCTTCACGTCCTTATTCCTCAGGGTGTAGATGAAGGGATTGAGGGTGGGTGTGATTATGGAGTAGAAGAGGGAGATGAACTTGCCCTGCTCTTGGGAGTAGCTGGAGGGGGGCTGTAGATACATGTAGATGGCAGGCAGGTAGAAGAGGGAGACCACCATCAGGTGGGAGGAACAGGTCCCAAAGGCCTTGTGCCGTCCCTTGGAGGACTGGATCCTGAGCACAGCCTGGGCAATGAAGCCATAGGAGAGGAGGATGAGAGCCAGGGGGACCAGCACAAAGAAGGCCACCAGAATGGCCAGTGTGGTGTCATTCACTGCGGTATCCGCCGCACAGGACAGCTTGATTATAGCTGGCACCTCGCAGATGAAGTTGTTCAGCACCTGCTGCCCACAGAAGGGCAGCTGGACTGTCAGGACCACTTGAACGAGAGAGTTGCCAAAGCCACTGAGCCAGGCCACTGCCACAAGCTGCTGGCAGAGAGGGCGGTGCATGATAATGGCATACCGCAGGGGCTCACAGATGGCCACGTAACGGTCCAGGGCCATGGCAGCCAGGACAATGCACTCAGTGCACCCCAGCCAGTGGAACATGGCATACTGCATGGTGCAGCCACCGTAGCTGATGGTCTTCCTGGAGCTGCCCATGTTGGCCAGCATCTGGGGGACCGTGGTGGTCGTGAAGCACAGGTCCAGGAAGGACAGGTGGCTGAGGAAGATGTACATGGGGCTCTGCAGCTGGGCATCTAGCCGAGACACCAGGATGATGGAAATGTTTCCCAGCATGGCCAGAATGTAGGATACCAGGAGGACCACGAAGAGAGGAAGTTCTAGCCATGGTCTGTCAGAGACGCCCAGAAGGATGAAGTCCTTTGGAGGATCCCACAGGAAGCTCTGGTTGTCACTTCTCATGGTGAGGCATCTTGTGGCACCTGTGATGAGTCAAGAGAGTGGGAATGAATGAGTCCTGTCAGAAGGCAATCATCTTTGTATACCTGTCTGACCTTTCTGACCACTGCAGACACTGGGACTGGGGGAGTCAGACAACTGCACCTGTGTCTTCACTTCCCCTCCTTCTCTGTGACCTTACCCACGCCCCCGCGTGTTTCCAACGTCAGTGTCTGCATCTGCTAAGATGGGGAGTAGAGCTTCAGGTGGCCAAGGGACTGGGGTGAGTGGACGCACACATGACAGGTTTATTTGAGTTGGACTGCTTCATTTATTTGCAGTTACACTCAGGGGAATTGTCCACTCTCAGGCTTTATCACTTTGTCTTTGGAGGTGGTGGTGGGAGAGAGGAGGAAGGTGATAAAGCAAGACGGGCTTCATAAGCAGCTGGGGGCTCTGGGGGCTCAACTCTGGCTACAGGAGGTGCCCATGCCTCTCTGGGGCACAGCACTCTCCCCTCCCACAGATCACTGGCTTTGGCAGTGCCAGACTGCATGGATACTTGGAGTGGAGCAGCTGAGACCTGTCACTTCAGCTCCAGGTCTGTTATGACCCATGAGAGGCCCCCAAGCACAGAGTGTTGAGCACAGGAACCTGTGAAGACCATCTCTGGAGGTGTTCAGTGCAAGATCAGCCTGCCTCCAAGTTCACAGTCCACCTGTGACTTCTTTGCCAGTCTACTGTCCTCTCTCAGGAAGGAAGCAGTGAGGCTTCTGGATGACCTTGCTGTTTGGGGGCACCTGGGCTGCCCTGTGCTATGCATGGGCTTTCCCACTCAGGGCCTCTGGTGTCCAACTCCTATCCTCTCCCAAGCACTGTGCCTTCCAGTTCATGATGGGCTTTCTATTGCTCCATGCTGAGAGTGGAAAGAAGTCAAACCCTCTATGTAGGTAATTTAGGGAGGATTAATTTTCAGTTATGGAAAAGAAAGCTAGCGTATGTCATTTCTATGACGGCAGAGTGGCTTTTCTGAAGTCACCATGGACAGGGTAAAAACTTGGGGGAGTAAAGGGGTACAGCTCAGGGTTAGCACAAGGGCTTAGTCTGTGTGAGCCCCCGGTTCCATCCGGCATGCTCACAGGAACAATCAAGACACTGGGAAAGAAAACGACCTCTGTGTTGGGTTCAATTCTCTATGTAAAGTCTCTTGTAAAAACGGTACAATAAAGAAAATCTGAGAAGTCTCGACTGGCTGCATTTCTACCTTTCCCTCGGTCTTCTGTCCATAGGTAGAGCTTCCCCTTCTCAGTGTTGCCCTCCTTGCCCAGTCCCTGCTTTGCCCTCCAGGGTCTGGCCTCCTGCTGTGGCTGCTGTGTTTGGTGCCTGCTGTGTCTTTGCACCAGGCCACTGTAGGGCCAGTGCCTGGCCAGTCCAGGGCAGGTGCTTCCCCAGGACTGATCTCCTTCCAAGAGGCCTTGTTCTCTGTTTCTCACTTGGAGCTCCAAGGTGCGTCTTTCCTTCCATCCTTGGAAACTGTGCTAGAGCGAATCAGAATGGCTTCCCCTGCACTCCACATTTCCTCCTCAGCCTGCTCCAGTGCTGCAATTTCTGGCTCAGAGAGAGAAGCTGTGCCTCAAATGGGCCTCTGTGTTCCCGGTGGGTGTGGGCCTACTGGGTCCTCCCTGGTTGGGCAGCTCTGGCCAGAGGCAGCCCCTTTCTTGGCATGTGGCCTGGCCTGTTGGGGGCAACCAAACCGGGAAGGGATTTTCATGTGTTTATTATCATTGATGAGTGGTACATGATGAGGGTACCACTCTCCCATCATGGAAATGTCATACGCTAGCTTTCCTTTCCTTAACTGAAAATTAATCCTCCCTAATGACCTACATAGAGGGTTTGGCTTCTTTCCACTCTCAGCATGGAGCAATAGCAAGCCCATCATGAACTTGAAGGCACAGTGCTTGGGAGAGGATAGGAGTTGGACACCAGAGGCCCTGAGTGGGAAAGCCCATGCATAGTGACAGGGGTGACATTCAGCACCCTTTTCCCACACTCTCCACTTCCTTCCCACCCTTAGTAATGGGTGTTCTGTTCAGGCCCACTCTTCAGCCTCAGGGAGAGGACATTGTCAGTCTTCTGTGACTGACTGGTTTCACCTAACAGCACCCTCCAGTTCCACCCATTTTACTATGAACAAGAATTTGATGTTTTTTTCTTGTTTTTAAGTCTTTAAAATTTGTTCTAATTAGTCATTCCTGACAGTAGCATGCATTTGACACATTGTACACAAATGGAGCACAGCTTCTCACTGCTCTGGCTGTACATGTTTGAACAGGATTTCATTCTTTGTGGCTGAAGGACACCCTCTTGCGTTTCCTTCATTCCTCGCTGATGGGCACCTGGGCTCCTGGCTGTAGGGAGTTGTGCACAGTGAACAGTACAGACGTGCGGATACCCCCTGCATAAGAGCCTTTGCCTTTGGGCACACACCCAGGGCTGTGCTGGACCAAGGTAGATCTCTTTCAGTTCTTTGAGGGACCTGGCTGTTCCCCACCGTGGCCACACAAATTTATGCCCCACCTACAGGGTGGAAGGTGGTTCTTCTCTAATTCCTCCCCAGCAGAAACTTCTTCCCTTTATGATCATAGCCATTCTAAATGGCTGAGATGATGTACCTTGTGCTTTTGGTTGGCATGACTTTAACAAAGGAGGTTCAGCGTAGCCCCCACCCCTTCCTGGGGTGTGCACACACTCACAGCACACACACCCTACCTGGGCACACTTGTGCACACACAGAGAGACACCACTACCTGGGCGTGCACACACACACACACACAACCTACCTGGGCACACGTGTGTACACACAAAGGCACCCCTTCCTGGGCACACAAACACACACTATACCTGGGCAGGTGTGTACACACACAGACACACACCTACCTGGACACACACACACATACATACATACACACACGCCCCCTACCTGGGCAGGTGTGTGCACACACACAGACACACCCCTTCCTGGGCATGCACGCGTGCTCACACACACACTCTACCTGGGCACACATGTGCACACACACAGAGACACCTTACCTGGGTGTGCACACACACACATCCTACGTGGGCACATGTGTACACACACAAAGAGACACCCTGACCTGGGTGCACACACACATACACACACATATATACAAACACACACCATATCTGGGCACGTGTGTGTACACACACAGAGATATCCTACCTAGGCACACACACACACACACACACACACATACACACACACCTTATCTGAGCTGACAGACACATGCATATCCTAACTGGGCATGTGCGCACACACACAAACACACACACACACACTCACATCTCTCCTGGGTGCACACAGAGAGACACAAGCTGGATGGGCACATGCATTCATACCACACCTGGGTGCACAGACACAAGGCCTAGGTGCCTGCACTCACATGTTCCCTATTTGGGCACACGTGCACACCACCCCCACAGTTTCTCAACCTCACAGCATGACACTGTCCAGCCCTGGCCCTTTGTGTCCTGCATGGAATGCCTGGCTATCTGTCTTTTTTGACTTGGAGCTCTGCAGGAGGAGCCTCTGACCCCATTGGCCTTCTCTGTCTTCTCTCTGAACAAACACAGATCCCGCCAAGGTACAGCCTCTCTTGCTGCTCTAAAGGCCGTCTCCCAGCCTGACTCAGTCCTGCTAGGGCGAGTCCTCCCCGACCCGTGTCTCCAGCTCTCATTTCCGTGTCCTCCACATGCCTTCCTGACACCGTGGACTGGGTCATCCCACTTCCAACCTGGCTCCCAGCTCCAGCCAGTTCCCTGTTAGTGTGTGGCTCCTGTCAACCTCCCCCAGAGGTGTCGGGTGGCTTGCAGTGGTGTGCCAGTCCCCACTGCTGTTATGCAGTCCTCTGTGCAGACCCGTCAGCACTGCTGTGGTGAGCCCTGGTCCTGTGGGACGGGGACATCACAGGAGGCTCCTGCTACCCTCACTGAGTCAGGGACCAGCCCAGCTCCCTCACTGTGCCCCTGGGCCGCTTGGGTTTGCCGTGAGATCCAACCTATAGCTGGTTCTCTGGGGACGCCCTGGCTTCCTTGCTCTGTCCCCCTTCCTTGTGAGGGCACTGGTGGAGCAGGATGAAGCTGTGGGGAGGGCTCAGGTCCCCATGTGCTTTGGTGGCCTCCCCCGATCCAAGTGGTGTCCACAGAGCTGAATCAGCTGCCTGGTACATGACCATACTTCACTGTCTTCCTGCCCTCTGGCCCGGGACCTAGTGGCATCCAGCAGAGACCAGTGTCCATGCTGTCACCCTGCCAGCCTGTAGTGCATTGTGCAGGGCAGTGTGTCTGAGCTGAGGGCCAGCCATGTACCCTGGGTTCCCTGGCATCTATAGAGGACAAGGTCGAGGATGCAGGCTCTATTGCAGCCCAAGGGGTCTCAGTGTGGGGGGGTGCAGGACCATGGTCACTGGAAATGCCCTACACATTCAGGACAATCCAGCCTATGCCCTGAGGAGGTCCTGGACCTTGCTCTCACCTGACCTGGCCCTCGGTCCAAGTGGAGAGGGGATTCAGCCTCAGCAGCACCTGTTCCCCCTCAGCAGGCTTGCTGGAAGGCGTGGGGCCTTCTGCAATCTCCTAGGCAGCAGGCGGGTGTGGGCTCGAGGTGGCCCAGCCTTGCTCCCAGGTTACTCCTGAGGATGTGGCATCCAGGGGCAAAGTGCAGGTCCCTGCTGCATGAGCGTGCCTCAGTCACGTTTATCTTGCCATCTCCGCCCTTGAGGGAGGCTGGGTTCCTTGTCCCCAGCCAGCCAGTGGTGCCACTTCTCCCCTGGCACGAGGCTGTCCCTGAGGTCTGTTGATTGGTGTCAAGGACTGGCTGCCAGTCAAGGCCCTGTGTTGGGCTGGGTTCTTGGAAGAGCAGCTGGTGGTGAGCAGTGGGTTTTGACTCTTCAGGGTTGGGAGGGAGACTGCGAAGTCAGAGTGCAGCCAGCAGCGGTGGCCCTGTGGAGCCTGAGACCCTAGTGGCCAAAGCAGAGTTAACCACTCTCTGTGTGTCTTTGGGAAGGTTACCCCCCTTCTCTGTGTCTCACTGTGTCATCTGCAGATATGAGAAGTACTGGGACGGCCCTCCAGAATCTGTTACAAGGGTGAGACGCAAGGGTATTGGCCAAGCTCTTAGAACAGTGACTGCCACAGGTACATGTGGAGATTTCTCTTCTGATCACTGTACACAGTCCCAGCTACCCGTTTCACTGGTTACAAGGGGAGAAAAGGTTCAAGTTCAATAGGGCATGAAATTAAAACATTCTAGCTCAACACAGTGAAGGGAAGGGCTTTAGGAAGGCTTATTCCATTTTAGGATAAATTTTATTATGTGTATTTGAGTCACAACGCGATGCTGTATTTTGTGTTTGTGGTACAATGGTTGGCACTGCAGAACAAGCTGCATGTCCATTGTCTCAGCCACTCGCTGTCCCGTGGTAAGAGCGCTGAAGTCACTGCCACCCGCCCTGCGCATAGCCCCGTGGAGAGCCCTGGCCCTGGTGTGGCTCCTCCTGGGCACCTGCACCCGTGCCCTTTCCCCTGTCCCTCCTCACTTCCTCAGGGCCTGGCCTGGTGGCTGCTGCCTGGCTCTCCTTTTCTTCAGGTCCCATGAGTGATATCCCTCAGTGCTTTTCTTCCTGTCTGGCTGATTGCTCAGCACAGGCCCTACAAGCCACCCAGGCTGTTCGAACAACAGAATGGCGTCCCTCTTGAGGGCCGAGGGTCCCCTGTGTGTCCTTGTGTTGGCCTTACCGCCAGGTCCACATCTGCGCACCCGTGGAGGATGCCTGGGCTCTTCCCTGGCTGGCTGTGTGGAGGGTCTGCGGGGAGCCAGGCGGAGGGTATCCTTGGGTGTTCCTGTCAGTGTGCACTGTAAGGACGACTGCTCACCACACTCGGAGCGCTGCTCTTTTTGGGAGCCCTGATGGCCCTGCCCTGAGGGAGCACAGCTCTCCTCTACCTGTCCCGTGTGCTTCAACTCTTCTCGTGTGGATGGCAGGTCCTGCTGGGTGTGAGCAGGAGTGTCTTCAGGTGTTTCAACAGACTGATAAAATCATGTGAATTTATTATGTACAGCTCATGTTTTGAAGTACATGTACCTTGTGGGGTGACCAAATCCAGCTCATCGGCAAGTGTGTCCTCACATGCTCATCATTTTGGGTGAGGACTCTGCATGCTTTTTGCTGTTTCAGTGACACTAGGCACCCCATAGTCTTCTGGCCCTGAGCTGCACCCCGGGCCCCTGGAGTCCCATCTCTGGTGATGGCATTGGTGTGGCCCTGTTGGGGTACAGTGTTCTGGTTCTATCTGGAGAGGATCCCTGCCTGCTATTGCCTCTTCAGCCTTTTGTCTTCCCGTCTGGCTTTGGGGGACATTCTAGACACTCGGGGCACAGTGGCCAGGAGATGTGCCCATGTCCCTCCTTCTTCCAGATGACATTTTCGCAATGTTCAGGGTCAAGGCCGGACAGCTTCAGTCCTGTCCTACTCATTCTGAGATGCCCGAGGGCTGTGTGAGGAGTGTCTGTGGAGGCTGCAGGGCCTCATTCAGCTTTGCTGTGGAAGGTGGGCTTCAGCCTCCACCTGCTGCTGTGCTGAGACGTTCCTGCCTGGGAGCCCAGGGACCTACATGGTGACAGCTGCAGAGCTGTCCCTACTAGGGTTGAAGGTGCATGAAGTCTGGCTAAATATGCTGAAGGGAGAGCTCGTTGAGCATCTGGGGAAGCCCTGGGAAGTAAGCGTGAGGACAGGGCTGCTGTGAGATGTCCCTCAGGAACCATCTGATGCCAAGGTGGCCTGCAGTGACCCTCAGTTTGACATGTGTATGTGCCATGTGTCTATCAGAGATCAGGTCATCTACACAGTCTACACAGATACCTGCCCGTGACACCGGAAAGTGCAGCCTTGCAGTCTACACCCTTGGTCCCCGAGTGCCCATCGCTGCACACAATCCCTCGGTTCAGAGCTGATCTGGTGCACATATGTATCTCCCACCTCACCTTGCAGCCCCAAACCCACACCTGAAAGCCAGCATTTCACAGAAGACTGTTGGAAGCCTTGCTCTAGAATTTTCTGTTCCTAATACTAAACCAACTCTGCACAAAGACACCATCCTGCTCAGGCCTGTGGCAAGAGGAGGGTGCTGCCAGAAGAGAGGCTGTGTCTAGTGGGGGACAAGATCTACTCTCAAAGGACATTATGGTGGAGACTAAAGAGGCAGAAGGAAACTCCTTGCTTCGAGGTTGTTAGAAGGGATCAAAAGTGGGCGTCTACCAAAAGAGGGGTCCCCACCGCCCCCCTGCACAGGCCATATCTGCAGCACACCTGCAGGGCACCATGAGCACCGGCCTTTCAGTCAGATCTGTGCCCCAGGGGTCGTGGGCATGCAGGATTCATATTAATCCACGTGCAAGGGGCTGGCTGGCTCTGATCTTTAAAATTGCCAGTAAAACAGACAAAGTAGGCAGAGGCAGGTGATGATCCTATGCAGGCAAGAATTATAAAGAAGTGCTGGATATTCCTCACACATTCATTGAGGAACACAAAGTGACTTTTTTCATGGTGAGGTTGAAAGGATGATGTCCCCTAAGTGACCAAAGATTGATGGTGAGGGCATTAATGAAGCCAAGGTTTGGTAAAGTGTGGGATGAAGAAGTCTGTTAGGAAAGGAAGCTCATGAGATGCTGAGAGACAGGAGAGGTTTCCTGCCTACAGGTACCACCAGTTAATCCATTCAAGTAGATCAACCTACTAGTGAAGTTACACCTCCCATAAGATAATCATTTCACCTGTGAATATTCTTGCATTTTTTTTTCACATTTAAGCTTTTGGAGGGATACCTCACATCAAAACTATAGCAGTGAATAATGTGTACTGCTCATTTTTTAAAAATGTGTCATGAATACTGAATAATATGTGGACTTTTGAAAGCCATGCATCTTTAATATGTTAAGTAAAATAAGCCAGGAACAGAAAGACAAGTACCACAGATCTCACTCGTGTGGAATCTGAACAGGAGATGTGAGTGGAATGTGGTTTGTGATCAGAGGATGAGCAGAGTTGGAGGGATGGAGCAATGGATGGGGAAAGGTGGATCATCACTGGTAGGCAGGAGCAGGGAGCTCTTTGGTGCTGTTATACAGTTGGTGGCTGTGGATGGTAGCATCGTGTGTTATGATGATGTGGGATGTATATTTCAAAGAAAGGACTTTGAAAGTTTTCACCATAAATGGTTCATGTTTGAGGTGTCAGCAAACTTTTTTGGAAGGCACCTGGGCAAGGGGAGTGGTTGTGGGAAAGGGTTCCAAGGTGGCACTTTCCACTCCATAGGGGTGTAGATGATGCTGGTCCTTCTGGCTATGGACAGACTCGTTGGTGAAGCGCCAAGGTGGGCACAATGGTGCTTAGAGATTTTTGAGTATAAAGAGTCCTTTCGTCACTGGGTGGTTGATGAGGGGGAAGGGAACCCTTCCTCTGTGTTCACAGAGACTCACCTGGTCAGTTCCTTGGTGTGTTTGAGCCATTGTTCCAGGAGACAGGCAGAGACCACCACTCCTTAGGACCTGAGCCAGCCCTGGGATGCAACCCCCTCCAGACTGCCATCACATCCTTGTTCTCAGGGTGTAGAGCAGGGGGTTGGGCAGTGGGGGACCACACAGTAGAAAAGGGACATAAACTTGGCCTGAGTGCTGTTGGCAGGTGGCTGTAGGTATATGAGGATGCCTGGCCCAAAGTGTATGAGGACGACGAGCAGGAGGGCGCTGTAGGTGTCCAGTGCCTTGTGCTGCCCTGGGCCCTAGCAATGCAGGTGCAGAAGATAAGCACAAGCAGTGGAGCCACTATGCCGAAAGGGACGGCTCCCAAGGTCAGGGTCAGGTCGTTTGCCCTGGTGTCATACAGGCCAGCTTGATCAGGGCCGGCACCTCACAGAAGAAGTGGTCTAGGGTGTGGTGCCCACAGAAGGGAAGCTGGAGGCTGAGTGTGGCTTGGAGCACAGAGTTGGCAGATTGAGTGGGTAGTGGAGGGGCTGGCAGATTGCCATGTACAGGTCAAAGTCCATCACTGTCAGCAGGGCACTTTCTTGCAGCTTGTCCAATGCAAGAGGTAGGACTGCATGATGTAGCCCCAGGAGGTTATCGTCTTCTTGTCCCCCATAGGTGGGCTAGCATCTGTGGCACGATGGTGCAGGTGACACAGATATCCAGCCCAGAGAGCTTGTCCAGGAGGAGGTACGTGGGGATCTGGAGTCTGGGCTCCAGCAGGGAGAGAGAGATGGTGGGGCTGTTGCCTATGAGCTTCAGGATGCAGGAGACCAACATCTCTGTGCAGAGGGGGCACTCCAGCTTGGTACCTGAGAAGCCCAGCAGGATGGTGCTTCTGGGGAGCTCACGCTTTCTCCTCCCATGGCTCTGGCTCTCCACTGGCTGCAGACAAGAGAGGTGAGATGTGCAGGGCGTTTTCATTTCAGTGTCTCCATGGCAACACTCTGAGGCCTTCACCATGGTGGTGGATGGTCCCGTTAGTTTTTGGAGAAGCCCTCCCTGTGTGGGTCTGCTCTGTCAATCTCTGCCTTTGCTGGTGACACTGCAGGAGGGAGACCTGCTGTATCTAAGGCAGACTTCACGTGGAGGTCCATGCTGAACCCCATGGCCTCAACTGTGCACTTGTTATTCCTACTCTTTTTTCTATGACTAAGTTTCTCTCTCAGTCCATTCCAAAGCCTTGCTGCTGTCCAGAGGGGAAGGGGCTTCAGCACTTGGCATTCACATCTCTTCCAGGAAAGGCTCTCGGGGGACAGTGCCTGCTGTGTCGTTCCCTAGCAGTCAGGGAGGGCCCTGGCTCAGGAGGAGGGCTGATGACCAGCTACCCTGCAGCTGCCTGGTGCTATGTCCTTCACTGGGAGGAGACAGCTGCAGCTCATTGACAGCAAGCCTCTCTCCCTTTCCTTTTTGCCCCACTGTTTCATTATGTTAAATATAGATAAAGTTTGCTGCCTTACCTGTTCCTAGTGTGTGCCCTGTGGTTTCAGGCACACCATCATGTGGTGCAACCCTCCCGACTCCCAGGGCAGCCCCCAGCTTCATTGCTTGCATGTGATTCTGACCACTCTGACTGCATCAGCTAACGTGATCATGCCATATTTTTAGTTTCACGATTAGCTCATTTTCCTTACACAATGCCCTGAAGTGCATACTGCAGTGCAGGTTTCGAGGTCCTACCTCTTCAGGCCACATAGTACATGTACGAATTTGCTGGTGTGTTACCTGCTGCTAACCCAGAGGTCGCCGGGAGGTTTTGCTGCTGTGAACAGACCTGCTCAATGTGTGGTGTGGGGTGTTCTCTGACCTGCTTCAGACTTTGGGGTGCAGTCAACAAGGACAATGTTGAACTGGGAGTCAGGGGACCTGAGGAATCTGGGGAAGAGGCTGTCTGGCAAGCTCCCATGTCGCTGCATTTCCACCGCAGTGGACGCGGGTACTGGGTCTGCACATCCTCCACAAGCTGGACCCAGGGTGGATTGGCTGCCTGACAGGTGTGGAGCTGAACCTCACCTGCGTCCCCTGTCCTTTCCTGGTTGTGACGTGTGCGTCTGGTCCTCACAGTATGGCCATTGCACCTTTTCTTTGGAGAATGTGTATTTGAAGCCTTTGCTGGGTTTTGAGACAAGTTTTTGCCCAGCTGGCTGGTCATTAAGTTTCAGGGCACTGTTTATTCTATCATTTCAGGTTTGCTGTGGGTTTTATGTGTGTGTGTTATTAAGTTGACATAGTTTCTATTCCTACTTTTGTGATTTTTTCATTAAAAGAAAGTTGAATTTTGTCAAATGCATCAAATTAGAAAACCTCATATAATTTCTTCTGCTTCCTCTTCTCTTCAAACACCAACTTGGCTGGCCTTCGTGCACTGGAGCACGCTGTGTCCTGGTGGCCAGCCTGCCTGACCTCAGTGTCCATGCTGTGGGCCTGCTGCGCTTGGCTTCTAGCAGTGGCTGAGGTGCTGTGTCAGTGGTGCTGCAGGGCCTGATTTGGTGTCTGTGCTGTCTTCACCTGGTATTCATGTCTAGGTACAGCTACGTTGTGGGAGGAGAAGAATGTCATCTCTTCAGAGCCTCTGAGAAGACTGTGTCCTTTCCTCACTAGCCGCTGGGCAGTGGTCAGTAGTAAGCCTCCACGTCCAGAAGTTACTGTGCCCGGAGGTGTGGCTGGTGGTGTGTGGGGTCTCCCTAGTTACAGCAAGCTCACTTTCTACTTCGCTATTGTCTGGTTCCTGGGGCCTTGTGACCTGGGGGCCCCTGTAGGACCAGCGTCCTTGACGCCTCTTCCTTCTCTCTGCACTCTGAGCCTCCTGCCCCTGCAGGACCAGTGTCCTTGATGTCCCTTCCTTCTCTCTGCACTCTGAGCCTCCTGCCCCTGCAGGACCAGTGTCCTTGATGTCCCTTCCTTCTCTCTGCACTCTGAGCCTCCTGCCCCTGCAGGACCAGTGTCCTTGATGTCCCTTCCTTCTCTCTGCACTCTGAGCCTCCTGCCCCTGCAGGACCAGTGTCCTTGATGTCCCTTCCTTCTCTCTGCACTCTGAGCCTCCTGCCCCTGCAGGACCAGTGTCCTTGATGTCCCTTCCTTCTCTCTGCACTCTGAGCCTCCTGCCCCTGCAGGACCAGTGTCCTTGATGTCCCTTCCTTCTCTCTGCACTCTGAGCCTCCTGCCCCTGCAGGACCAGTGTCCTTGATGTCCCTTCCTTCTCTCTGCACTCTGAGCCTCCTGCCCCTGCAGGACCAGTGTCCTTGATGTCCCTTCCTTCTCTCTGCACTCTGAGCCTCCTGCTCCTCCAACTGCTCTGCTGCACTCATGAGGAGAGGCTTCCAGGCGCTGTCCTAAGGCTCCCCTGCATGGACCAGTCACTTCCCTCTGTCTGCTCTCGTTTCCTGCCTGGGCTTGGTTCTCTGTGTATGACCCGTGTGCCTCTGGTGACATCCTGTGCTCGTCCTCTGTGGGCTGTCACCTCCTGGGGCTGCTTGGCACTGCCCTCTGTGCAGGGCCTGGGGCCATGTGTTCTTCAGCTGTCTCCATGCCCTCCTCCTGCCTGGTTCGAGGACTCTCTTGGGGGTGGGGGGCCAGACCTGTCGCTCCTGTCTTCTCTCCAGACTTTCCTCTGCCTTCTCTCCCCTGGGGGATGCCGTAGTCTGGCTGGGCACAAAATAACCGGGAGGTCACGAGCCACTTGTAGGTTCAACCAGGAACTACTTTATTGCCCGAACCCCATGGAAACTCTCCAGAACTCTCCGGAAATCCCGCGAGAATCAACGGGAACTCAACGGGAACTCTGTGAGAACTCAAAAGTAGTGGGCACCCGAGGCAGCAGGAGCCGCCCCACTGCCGGACAGCAGAGGTCCACATACACAACTGAATACACAGCTTACCCCAATCCAGCATCATCCAGTTACAGCAATCAGTCACCATCCCAATAATTATACACACCTTAACTTAATCACCATCATCCCAATGGCTCACTGGCGGCACCTCCCAACCACTCCTTCTGGCAAAATACTAGGCGCCATCCCGACTTGGCTGTGGCTCTCAACAGGGGGACACTCCCCTGCACATGCTCAGAGCTGCCCTCAGAGCTGTCCCCAGTCCCTCTGGTGAGCTCTTCCCTTGGGACTGTCCTTTCCCTCTCAGGACTGGCTGTGGATCTGCTCACATACCTCTGTGCCATTTTGCACGTGTGCCCTGATCTCAGTCCTCTGCCCTCTGTTCAGAAGTGCAGGTTCTAGATCAGCATGTCCTCACCAAGGTGCAGCCGCTAGGAGTGGGCACCGTGCATCAAGAAAGTTAGGAAGCGCATCACCAGCTGGAGGGGCCAAGGTCACACGTGGTGTTAGAAGAAGAGGAAACAGAATCTTGGGGCTGTGTGCTCACTCCCTGGTGACACAGGCTGGAGAATCAGTGGACAGCAGTCCATCAGCCGTGTGCAGGCATCCAGAGAGTGCTGGTCGCAGCAGGTGGGTATGAGTTCTAATCTGCCCACAACAGGGGCAGTAGGTTTTGGGCTGGCTGGGGTGGTGCTGTGCATGGTGGGACCTCTGTGTGGCTGAGGAGCGCAGTGCTGATGCCCAGAGTCCACATCTGGATCCAGTGGGGCCAGCCTGACACAGGGACCCTAGGGTGTGGGACAGGGAGCCCCAGCCTGGGGCTCTGCTTTCCTGCCCTGGAAAGCAGATGGCATGCCTCCCTCAGGGTGTGCAGACTCAGTGTGCTGCGGGTGGCCTGGCAGGAGGAGGCCTGCTGAAGTGACTTCTTTACTCTCCACACAACTTTCCTTTAATACATAATGACCCCACAGCAATCCAGGGAAACCACAGCAGCACAGAGCACCCAGTGTGGGCAGGGCAAGGTCAGTGCCTGGTCCCAGTTCTCGTGCTCCCCTGCCGCACGGAAGCCCTGGCCGTTCAGCTGGGCAGGTACACCTCCGCTCCTGACAGGAATTCTCCCTTACAGTATCCAAACCAAGCTAAACCAAACTTTAGCATGGTCAAATTTGGGTAAATAAATCCTATATTTCTGTTAGTTTCTGGTTGACGGACACATTCGTTGGTACTGCTCAGGTGTTGCGTGGGGCTCTGAGGAGCAGGGAGCGGGTGGAGTGGGGAAGTCTGGCTGATGGAGATGCGAGTTCCACCTGCTGACCTCTTCCTGGTGCGGAGGGTGCTTAGTGTCCACTCCTCTGTCATGACTAAACAGCCCAGTGCAGATCTCTCAGCCTTCCCTCTGCCACGGCTGTCATCCATGACTCCTGTCCACTGTCTTCCAGTGTCCCCCCATGGCTGGCAGCACTGTGGCCGCCATCCTGCCCTCTCCTCCAAGGTCAGCTCTTTTACATTCTGTATGTGAGGATCAGCACATGTCTCTTCCCTCTCTGTCCGAGTGCCTATTACAAAAGCAACCCTTAAGGTGGCCAGAGTGTGGAGGACAGGTGCCCTCTGCTCAGTGGTGGGCAGGGAAGTTAGCACAGGTGTTATGGAGAGCGGCATGGAGTTTCCTCCCAAACTTAAGACACAGTGGCTGTGTGATCAGCAGTCAGTTAGGGGACCACAGCCCAGGAGGACATCAGCCAGGGGAGCTTCTGAAGCTGCACCCAAGCTTGACAGCCACTGTGTCCATCAGCAGGAGGTTGGGAGGCTGAGGGCTGTGCACAGTGGCAAGCTCCTTTCCCAGCAAGAGGCCAATCCTTCCTCCAGCGGCAATGGACAAGCCCAGGACCATCATTTTAAGTGAGATAAGCCAGGCAGAAAAAGACAAATGTGATTTTATAAGGAATTTTCCTTGGGCCATGACACTGTGGGCAACCACTGGGTCAAGTTGGCCACCAGCTTTGGTGACCAGCAGAAGGAAGGTTCTTGAAAAACAGGAAGGGCCAACCCTCTCTGGACCCCTGCTGCCATGGTGTTGGCCTTTTATCCCTCCCAGGAGATCCTGCTGTGGAGCAGCGTGGGTCCCTTCCTCACGCCAGGCTGTGCTCAGTCTGCCCTGCATCTCTTTAGAGGGCACCGGGACCCTGTGGGCACCCACTCGTGGCACCCAACCCACCTCTGATGTGGCCTCTCTCTCTGTTTCCTGTGACACCAACCTCCTTTTGCTGTTGGCTCTGAGCACACACAGGGGCCATAGTTCCAGCCGGGTCCTCTTTCCCTCTCTGTGCACCAAGGGAGGCTGCTCCCATCACACCCAACACAGCCCCTCTCCTGGTCAGACTGCCCAGTCCTGCCCTTTGTTGCCCAAAAGCTCTGCGTGTCCTTCTGTCACAGAGCCGTCCTGCCTCCCACCACTGCTGGAGTAGATGCTGGGCAAGCTTCCCGGAAGCTGTCCTAATGTTCATCATCACTATAAAATGTCGCATGTTGCTGTGCTGCTCTGTGATGACTGACACACCTAGGCCACGTGTAGGCAGCAGGCCAGGTGGGTAGCATGTCTGTCCCCTGTCTGGAAGTTTCTCCTGCCTTCCTGCACGTTGGAGCCCTTCTCACTAGAGCACCTTCTCTCCTCCACAGTGGCAGTGGGAGTCCCTCAGCTCTTGCCCAGGTGGCCTCCTGTAGGGGGTTGCCGGCTCCTCCACAGCTCACTTGCAGGTGACATTTCTTCCACGTTTCATGCGCCTTCTTTGCCACCCGACATTCCACACTTGGTTGGAATCAGATTGAGCATCCTGCCTGCCTCCTGCTGTGTGACACTGGTCCACTGCTCTGGGCTTGCACGGGGTCCACGTGGGCTCTTTGCCCTTCTGTCCTGCTATCAGGAGTCTAGGCTACTGTCTTTTCCTCTGTCAGCAGCTTCCATAGATGCTTGCCTCCTTCAGTCCTGATTTTTTCTTGGGTCTGCAAGCTGCTGTGCTGAGAGGGAAGATTCGGCCTAGGATTGCTTTTCCGTCCCCTTGCCCGCCTAGGCTGCCCGTCCTGGGTGAGAGTCTTGCAGTGGTGTGGAGCCACCAGGAGAAAGGAGGGGGCCTGCTCTCATGCCCAGCCTGTCCCTGAGCCCCCTACCTGGAGGGGGAGAAGCAGGAGTTGAGCAGAGTGACAGCCCGCCCTAGACACAGAGCCCTTGCTCAGGAGATGTGTGACTCTTCAGAGGGTCTGGGATCCTATGGTGGTGACTCTAGAATTTAGCCAAGAGAGAGCATTTTTTGTTCCACTGAGCCTCCTGAGTGTTAGTGTGTGGCTCCTCTGGCGTCTGAGCCACGGGCAAGCAGATAATTAGTTCAAGGGCCAAGTTTGCAGGAAGGTGCATCCAGGGGGAGTCATGTCTCACTCATTATTCTGAGAATAGTCCTCCCCCGGGGTGCATGGCTGAAAGTGAAGGAAGTCTCTTCACACAGCAAAGCTCTCACCCCAGGGGCTGAACAGTCTGAGGCCACCTCCTGTCCTTGTGTGGCTCCCTACCAGAGCAGCAGAGGGAGCTGTGTCCAGCATAGGGAGCCACTCCAAGTCCCCAGAGGCTCCCACCCTAGTACTTCCTGGGCCCGGCATGGCTTCTGGATGAGATGAGCTGGGCGTGTCCAGGGTAAGGTGACTGAGGACAGGTGTCATTATTCATGACTGGCGAAGCAGCTCGTGGCTCCAGTGAGAACCCAGCATCTCTGCCTGTCACCATGGGCATTCTAGTCCAAGGGCAGCCATTGCCTCTGGTGAAGCCACGGCCTCTGGGGCAGCCACGGCTTCTGGAGCAGACTCAGCCTCTGGAGCAGCCTCAGCCTCTGGGGAAGCCACAGCCTCCAGGGCATCTCTGGACTCTGGTGAAGCCACGGCCTTTGTTAAAGCCACAGACTCCAGGGCAGCCATGGACTCTGGAGCAGCCTCAGCCTCTGGGACAGCCATGGACTCTGGAGCAGCCACGGCCTCTGGTGAAGCCATAGCCTCCAGGGCAGCCGTGACCTCTGGGGCAGCCCTGGCCTATAGGCCAGCCACAGTCTCTGGGGCAGCTGGGCCTCTGGTGAAGCAGGCTGCGCCCCGGGCCTTAGCTGGAGCTGTGCTTCCCTCACACTGGCCACCACACTCACTCCTGGGCTCCCAGTGTGGCTGACACCCTTCAGAGTCCCTGGGAGAGCAGACACTGCCTGGCTTGGTCTGTGAACACCTTGTTGACAGTGAGGGCTGTACTTGTCATGGGGGCTCCTGGTGAACCAGTGCAAGCCCAGCATGGAGAGCACTGTCACAGTGTCACCACTGGGCCTCAGTGCACATGGAGGCACATTCCTGATCTCCCGACTTGCCCCATTTCCTGAAAGGTGACATGGGTTTGACTCATGAGACGCCTTTCTGCCCCACTACTCAGCATGGGGCTGGGTCAGGTTCAGCTATGTAGAGATCCCTGCAGGTGTCACCACACAGGCAACAGTGAGTCCCTCCCAGTGTCCCCACACATAGACCAGCCAACCTTACAGGTGTCCCCACACAGGGTCTGGCCAACCCCTCCAGATCCCCACATGGAAAGTTATGCTACATACAATCCACATAAGTGTGAGTGAGGAGCAGCCAGTCCATGTGCTTTACAGAATTCCACCCAAGCCTCTGTCCCCATGAGGAGTGCTAGTCATTCTTCCACTCAGCCAGCTGTCTCGCCATCTCTGTCCATCTTGTGTCATCTGTCAGCTATCTGATATGTATGTCATCTGTCTTCTCTCTATCCAGCTCCGTCATCTATCATGTGTCCCCCTCCCCTGTCCATCATGTGTTGTCTGCTTATCTAACCCTCCATCCATCCTGTAGCTACCCTCCAGCTCCTGTGTCTACATCATCTGTCATCCATCTATCCAGATCCATCATCTTGTATGGTATCATCTGTGGCCTGTCTATCTGTTAGGATCTGTAAACAAGCCAAGATGGCGCCTGGCATTTTGCCAGAGGGAGTGGTTTGTGAAGTAACGCCAGTGAGCCATTAAGTGTGGAGATTCCTTATAGGTTGACTGCTGTATCTAGTTTATGTTAATTAAGATAAGCTGTGTGGAATGTATATATACCCCTCCTGTCCTACAATAAACGGCTCCCACTCCAGCTGTATCAATGTACACAAGTTGTTCGTCACCCCCCCTGGCTATTTTGCCCAGCCAGCCGGGCTGCGGCATCTAATCATCTGTCATCAGTGATCCATCCATCCACCCATCCATGCACCCTGTGTCTATCCTCGAGCTCTGATCTCTGTATCACCTGCCATTGTCTATCATCCCTGTCTCTCCTCTGTCTTCCATCCATCTCTGGTCTGTCTCCCACCCTCTGGGAGGTTGCAAGCTGATGAGAGTGCTGTGGGCTGGGGGCTGCAGATGGGGTCTTCGCTCCACTGAGCTTGCATTCTGGTTGGAAGGGACTCACAGCTGGTGAGGGAAACCAGGAGGCGTAGAAGGCAGTTTCCCATTCTGGTGGGAGCCCTGAAACCATAATGACAGCACAGAGGGGTACTGGGAACCACATTGAGGGTGCCCAGGGCAAGACTCATGGAGCAGGTGACATCTGGGCTGAAGCCAAGACAGCCAGAGGGAAAGGCAGGGCCCAAACATGGAGGCAGCACTAGCTTACTGTAGGCTTTCCATTTAATTTTGTTTTGGATTCGCTTGGACATTTCAGTCAGGTTTTAAGAGCAATAATTCAAGTCCAGTATAGCCTCTGCCCCATTCACATACTTTTCTCTTTCTAGTTTTTTTTTTTTTTTTTTTGTGCTGGGAATGGAACCCAGAGCCTCACATATTCTGGGAAAGTACTCCACCATGGAGCTACAGTCCAGCCTTTTTTACTTTTTATTTTGAGACAGGGTCTGCCTAGTTGCTGAGGCAGGACTACTTGCAATCCTCCTGCCTCAGCCTCCCAAGTAGCAGGGATTGCAGGCCTGTGCCATGGTGCCTAGCAAGAGCCAAATCCATGTATCAGTTTAAGGGCGTCATTCTCTCCCTTTCTTAAGACTATCCATCATCCAGTTTGTTTACCCCTTTGTGAGCCTTTGTTATTTTCTGTATTTTTCTTTGGAGCTTTCTGATAGGTTTGTGCCGATGTTTCATTTGCATCTGAATTTGCATTTGCCTAATGACTAGTATCCCCAACACATGACGTATCTTCTGTGGTGAGACACCTCCTCCTGACTTTTGATCATTTTCTAATTGGATTAAACTGAATATTTTTGAGAGAGCTTCATATATTCTAGACACCAGACCTCTGTTATAGTTTGAAAATGTTTTTCCATTCTATAGCTTGCCTTTTAAGCCTCTTAGTGGTATCTTTTCCTAGGCGAGTTTTGATTTGGGTTAAGCCCAATCAATAACCTTTCCTTTTGTGGGTTGCTGAGAGTCAAGTCTAAGAATTTTTTGCCTCTTCCTGGGTCCTGAAGGTTTCCTCACCTTCTTCTTTTAAAATTACATAGCTTTACAGTTTACATTGAAGCCCACAACACATTCAATTCCTTGAGCTGTGTGGTCCATTTGCATCCAAGTTCATGGTCCAGAATGTTTGGTCATACAGGAGACCTATGTTGAGGCCCTGGGTGTCCTCAGTGCCAGTGTTTGTCCTCCAGCCCACGTGGGGAGCTCGCTCCAGGCCCTGGCAGTCTTTGTGGGTTGCTCCCCTCCCTGCTCCAGTCCTGTGACTCTGTACCACTCTTGGAGTCAGGTAGGCTGCTTCCCTCCTCTGTGTTCCTTATCTTTTCAGAGTTACTCACTATTGGCCTTTCTAGTTTATTTTCCTTTCCTTAAAAAAATGTAGAATAATCTTGTCTGTAGCTACAAATTGGAAGGGGTGTGGTTTGGGGTAAGAATGGTGTTGAGCCTGTGTGGGGGACAGCTGGCACTTGGGTTGTCTTGAATCTACCAAGGCCGGAGGCCTCTGCGGATTGAAATCTTGGGGGGTTCTTTCCATCTGGGTCTTGGTTTTCAGCCTGTGAGTTCTATGCATGCTTCCTTTTACATTTGTGAGGCTTATGCTAATTTTTTATATTTGGGAGCTTAGTGCTTCCTCCCTGGGGGTCCTTGAGAACACCATAGTCCCTGGGGTCCCCCGGGCTTGGCTCTGTAAACAAGCTGACACCAGCCTCCTCAGGTCCCCAGATGCCTCATTTCCCAAGCTACAGGAGATGAAAGCCACCTTTCCTGCCCCTAGGTGAGCCAGTGCCACGGTGTCCCTGGCTATGCCTGGGACTCAGCCTGCTTCCCCACCTCAGGCTACTTCCTCATGGAGGCCCCTTTTCCCCCATGCAGGGACCTGCCACTGTGAGACAAAGGCATTTTGATCTGAAATGTGGGTCCAGGCCACACCACCTGCTGAGCTAAGGTGAGACTCTGGCCACTCCTGCCTCAGGAAGTGATTTCTCCTCCTCCTTCTGCTGCTGAGAGCTCCACCAACTCTTCTTCAGGTCAGATGTCATTTTTCTGTTTGATTTTCTATCAGAGTTGTCACTGAAGTTGCCTTTGGAAGACCCAGAATTGGCTGCTCATTCTGGAGAAGTCTCCCCTGATCTCTGGAATTGAGGGAAGAAGGGCTTCAGAACCTCAGGTCCTCAACTTTCCCGGAATAAGAAGGGTGAGGACTTTGAATTTTTTTTGTGTGTGTGGAAATGAGGCTCAGGTCTGACTCTCTACTGAAATCATCTTTGTGATGGCTTCTATTAGGGCTTATATTGGTTAGTGTGCATCAGAGTAGGGAGCTTCCCAACCCCGACTTCTAATTTGGAACTCCATTTTTGAGAAAGATACTGCATCTGATTCAAAAAAGATAGAACACACTGATTTCTACAATGAATCATAGGCATATAAAGATGATTCTGTTCTACTTGTTTGCCTTGTCCCTGCTGGCCAACCCAGGGTGCCCCTGGAGACTAGAGGCACACATAAAACCACACTCTTGTGTAGGAGAGGAGCCAGGTTGAACAGAAAGCTCTGTTCTTCTGTATCAGCATAGAGAGAGCTTCTCTGTGATTGTGAAAAGAATCACAGGCTTTCCTCTAGAGATGGCTGAGACTAAGGGAGCTCTTTGTAGGCATGTAAGTGCAGGTTGGTGAGGGAAAGGTGACAAATGACAGCAGCCACAGCCCTATAGCACGAAAAGGATGGGAAAGGAGGAAGTGCAGAACAGGGGACCTGAGCCCTGGGCTTGGCTGCCATAGGACCCGAGAGAGTGCAGAGAGGGGACCTGGGCCCTGGGCTTGGCTGGTACAGGACAGGAGGGAGTGCAGAGCAGGGGACTTGGGCCCTGAGCTTGGCTGGCACAGGACAGGAGGTAGTGCAGAGCAGGGGACCTGAGCCCTGGGTTTGGCTCCTATAGGAAGGAGGGAGTGCAGAGCAGGGGACTTGGGCCCTGAGCTTGTCTGGCACAGGACAGGAGGGAGTGCAAAGCAGGGGACCTGAGCCCTGGGCTTGGCTGCTATAGGAAGGAGGTAGTGCAGAGAGGGGACCTGGGCCCTGAGCTTGTCTGGCACAGGACAAGAGGGAGTACAGAGCAGGGGATCTGAGCCCTGGGCTTGACTATCACAGGACAGGAGGGAGTGCAGAGCAGGGGACCTGAGAACTGGACTTGGCTGCCATAGGACAGGGGGGAGTGAAGAGAGGGGACCTGAGCCCTTAGCTTTGCTGGCATAGAACAGGAGGGAGTGCAGAGAGGGGACCTGAGCCCTGGGCTTGGCTGTCACAGGACAGGTTAGAGTGCAGAGCAGGGGACCTGAGCCCTAAGCTTGGCTGGCATAGGACAGGAGGGAGTGCAGAGAGGGGACCTGAGCCCTGGGCTTGGCTGTCACAGGACAGGTTAGAGTGCAGAGCAGGGGACCTGGGCCCTGAGCTTGGCTGGCACAGGACAGGAGGGAGTGCAGAGAAGGGGACCTGAGCCCTGAGCTTGGCTGGCACAGGACAGGAGGGAGTGCAGAGCAGGGGACCTGGGCCCTGAGCTTGGCTGGCACAGGACAGGAGGGAGTGCAGAGAAGGGGACCTGAGCCCTGGGCTTGGCTGCTATTGGAAGGAGGGAGTGCATAGAGACAGGAATGGCCAGAGAGAGTCTCACCTTAGCTCAGTAGGTGGTGTGGCCTGGACCCACATTTCAGATCAATGCCTTTGTCTCACAGTGGCTGGTCCCTGCATGGGGGAAAAGGGGTCTAAAAATTCCTAAATAAGAATGTGCAGTATATCTGAAATATAAATAGTTCCCCTACTCTTTGTTGTTAATTTCTATCCATTAAAGCCTAGAAAGCCCTGGTCTGTCCTCCATGAGTTGGTGTGGTTGGAGCATAACCTTAGGTCAGAGAATCAAGTCCCATTCACCAACCCAATTTCAGAACATTAGGCCGAAGTTTCCATAATGAGTTCACATTTATTATTTCATGCCAATGAAACTAATAAAGGAATTTGACATTTTCATAGCTCCTTTGCAATTTCATGACTGTCAACTAAACACCTGGGCAGGATGCGAGTCAGAGGACTATGCATGGTGGCCACCTCACGCTGATGTAATAAAGCATGGAGGAAAAATGTTTTTAAAAGACCTGAGGTCACCTTGCAATTTTGGCTCAGGAGTGGCAGTCTAAGTGACAGCCATTGCTAAATAATTTGTGTAGTTTGTCATCGCCAGTCCTTGGGTCTCTCCATGGGGTGCAATTTAGCAATGAGTCTGTGGATACCGAAGCTCAGCTGCTCTTCACACTTGATGCTTGCAAAGTGTGCCTGTGAAAGTCTCCCGGTTCTTTAGCACTTGTCTGGCCACTTCTGAGGGTTCCCTGCCCCTTTCCTATCCCTTTGTGTGGCTTGGCTGGGGATCTGGTGTCTGAACTGTTGGATTCAAACTTAGGGATCCCCACCACAGCTTCAGCCAGGCAGAGTTTGCAGACTCCACCATGAGGGCCGACAGGTAGGGCAGCAGCCACAGGCACACAGGGGTCCTTCAAAATGCTTCTGTACTCCCATGTCCACTGTCCTGTGTTGCCTGGTGTCACTTGCTACTACTGTCTCAGGGGAGGCCTTCCTCAGTAGCTATTGGCACTATTAGGCAGGTCCCCCTTCACAGCCCTTATCTTAGACAACTGTAGCCCTGGAGGCTGTAGGTGGCCAAGGTATAAGCCCACTGTCACCAGGCATGTAGACATGGGAGGTATGGATGGGAACCTAAAAGCCCTGTCCTCTTTCCATCTTGCATGAGGAAAGCCAACACACAGGATGCCAAGCTGGGTTGTAGGTCATGTATTGCAGAGGCAGAATCACACCTGTCACCTCAAGAATTATTGGGTCCTGTTTTGATACAATGGCCTGCCATTCAAGGTGGCCTCGTGTCTGCATTCGCGAGGTCCCTGAGCGTCGCCCCTGAGTTTGACCTCTGTACCTCGGCACATCCTGCTGGCTCTTGTGGGAGCATCCTGCTCAGTGGGCCACAGGTCACATTCCTTCTGTGAACACAGCCAGAGCCCGGCTCTCAGGTCATGGCCTCCATTAACATAGGCGCAGCTGCAGGGCTCTCCCCACCTGTTGGGAGCCACTGGCCAACACCCAGACCTCGACAACTCTTCTGGCTGAGCTTCTGACCCGCCTTGGTCATCACATGCCTGTACTGTTCCCCAAGGCGGCAGGCTCCAGGGCAGATCCATGCCCCGCCTGGGAGTCGGGCACACTGCCCTGAACATAATGGGCATCTGTAGGTGTACACTCAGAGGTGAACTCTCTTGAGTGCACAGCCGGGTGCAGCGGGCAGGGGGCCATGCTGTGTTCTCTTACCAGTGCCCTCGATGTTTCTGCACACAGTGGGGTGGCCATGGGGAGCGGCAACGACAGCTCCCTCCAGGCGTTCATACTGGTGGGCTTCTCTGACCGGCCTCGACTGGAGAGGGTCCTGTTTGCCTCTGTCTTGGTCTTCTATGTCCTGGCACTGGTGGGCAATGCTGCCATTGTCCTCTTGTCCCTCGCGGATGCCAGGCTCCACACGCCCATGTACTTCTTCCTTGGGAACCTGTCCTTCCTGGACCTCTGCTTCACCACCAGCATTGTGCCCCAGCTGCTGTGGAACCTCTGGGGCCCAGACAAGACCATCAGCTACCACGGCTGCGTGGCCCAGCTCTACGTCTACATGGTGCTGGGCTCCACCGAGTGCGTCCTCCTGGCCGTCATGTCCTACGACCGCCATGTGGCCGTCTGCCGGCCCCTGCACTACATGGTGCTCATGCACCCCCGCCTCTGCCTGCAGCTGGTCGCTGTGGCCTGGGGCTGCGGCTTTCTGAATGCCTTCGTCATGTGTCCTCAGACCATGCGGCTCTCGCGCTGTGGGCGCCGCAGGGTGGACCTCTTTCTCTGTGAGATGCCGGCTCTCATCGCCATGTCCTGTGAAGACACCATGCTGGTGGAAGCCTGTGCCTTTGCCCTGGGGGTGGCACTTCTGCTGGTGCCCCTGTCCCTGATCCTCGTCTCGTACGGCACGATCGCAGCCGCAGTGCTGAGGATCAGATCGACCGCGGGGCGCAGGAAGGCCTTCAGCACCTGCTCCTCCCACCTGCTGGTGGTCTCTCTATTCTACGGGACCATCATCTACATGTACCTGCAGCCGGCCAACAGCTACTCACAGGACCAGGGCAAGTTCCTCACACTCTTCTACACGGTGGTCACACCCAGAGCCAACCCCCTCATCTATACCCTGAGGAACAAGGATGTGAAGGGGGCAGTGGCCAGGCTCCTGGGCTGGGAGAAGGGGTCTGGGGAAGCTTAAGTGAGCAGCACTTGCATCTGGCTGCTGAGTGCAGTGCCCTCGTCCACATCCTCAGGCCAGTGGTATTCTGTGGAGGCAGGCTGGGGAGGATATACATCATGAGATATCTCAAATTCACACTTGAGTCTCAAGTACAAATGTGACATCCATCTGTGTTTCCTGTGTGCACATACACATAGCCTCAAAGTCTGTGTAGGCATTCAGATCACCTTGTCGCCATAGGCTTGCAGGTCCCGGGTGGGGTTTCCATGGTTGGGTGGTGATGGTGCTGAGGAGGTTTTGGGTTTTGGAGCATTGGGACACGGGGAGCTCAGATTGGGGTGCCTGATCCATGTGGAGGACTTGCTGGAGCTGTTCCCAGTCACCTGAGCCACCAAGTGAGGCAGACAACACAGTGGCTCAGGGTTCTAGTGTGGCTCACCCTGCCAGGTCTGGGTGGGACCAGCTGCCAGCTCTAGGAGCTCTGCTCCACAATGGCAGGGGACTTGTCATCTGCCCTGTCCCACAAGCACCAGTTTGCAACTACATCCTAGGTGTCAAAGAGAGACAGTGAGCAGCCTTTCTCAGCACCCCTGTGCCCACAACTGTGGTCGCATTTCCAATGGACATCTGGGCATGCAGGGAGAACAGCCTCTGCCCAGGCTGTCCTCATGAGCCGGGAGTGGCCTTTCAGGTGCATCTTCTGGAAGGGAGGACTGGGGGTTGTGGCCCCTCTCCTTGGCTGTTCTCACAGCAGAGTGCTCCCAGGAGGGCTGAGCAGCCAAGGGCCTAGAAGGAGCCGGGCAGATGATCTTCATTCGAGGGGACCGATGACCTTGGTCTCCTGGGGAGGTTCCTGGCCAATCTCACCAGACATGGTGCTGTTGGCGATCTTACAAGGTCAGTGCAGCCGGATGTCACTAAGAGCAGTGCCGCAGCAGCAGGTGCCTCAGAGCCCGAGGATGTGACTTCCCAGCTCCGCACCCCGGAGTGCAAGACCACGGCTGGGCAGGCGTCTGTTAAAGGCTCCCCCCAGTCTCCGGTGACAGACAGACCTGGGAGTTGTCGTGTTGGGGATAGTCAAAGTTGACTCCTCTCTTTCCCCAAGCCTTCTTCCCATGTCCTGAACCATGAGCTCCCTCGGGGGGTGGGAGTGACCAGAGAGCCTCAGCCCACCCTGTTCCTTGCTCAGCAGCGTCCCTCCGGTGACTATTCCAGGTGAACGGATGGTCCCTTTCATAGACTAGCCTTATTCTAAGTCCTGGCTTTCGTTTAACCCTGGAGGGGTACAAAATCCAGGAGCAGAGAGCATGTCGGGAGATGGGTTCACACTGAGAGCCACCTGACCCCCAGCCAGGCTCAGTGGCTTTAACCTATAATGACTCCGCTGGGCTCCCTGGCTGGAAACCGGTGATCCCACCCTTCCGAGGAACCATCCATGGATGAATTGCTTGGAGAAGGGGCCTGGAGAGCACCTGTGGGGACACTTATCTGGGAAGGTGCTGTGCTAGTGCCCAGGGGCAACTCCATGCCTCTGGGTGAGATGGAGCTGAGGGGCTGGGAATCTCAGCGGCATGGCTGCCAGTCAGTAATAGCAGCACTTGGGACCCCTCCTCTTAAGTTAGTGGAGCTGAGAGTGTGGCCGCAGGTGTGCCCTTCCAGATGGCCTGGTGTGGGATTCCGTTTGTCCTTGGCTTATTTTTTTTTTTTTAACATGAAGTTTTTTTTTTAATTGGTTGTTCAAAACATTACATAGTTCTTTTTTTTTATTATTTTTTTATTGGTTGTTCACAACATTACAAAGCTCATGACATATCATATTTCATACATTAGATTGAAGTGGGTTATGAACTCCCAATTTTACCCCAAATGCAGATTGCAGAATCACGTCGGTTACACATCCACAATTTTACATAATGCCCAATTAGTAATTGTTGTATTCTGCTACTTTTCCTATCCCCTACTATCCCCCCTCCCCTCCCCTCCCATCTTCTCTCTCTACCCCATCTATTGTAATTCATTTCTCTCCTTGTTAATTTTCCCATTCCCCTCACAACCTCTTATATGTAATATTGTATAGCAATGAGGGTCTCCCTTCATTTCCATGCAATTTCCCTTTTCTCTCCCTTTCCCTCCCATCTCATGTCTCTGTTTAATGTTAATCTTTTCTTCCTGCTCTTCCTCCCTGCTCTGTTCATAGTTGCTCTCATTATATCAAAGAAGACATTTGGTATTTGTTTTTTAGGGATTGACTAGCTTCACTAAGCATAATCTGCTCTAGTGCCATCCATTTCCCTGCAAATTCTATGATTTTGTCATTTTTTATTGCTGCATAGTACTCCATTGTGTATAGATGCCACATTTTTTTTATCCATTCATCTATTGAAGGGCATCTGGGTTGGTTCCACAGTCTAGCTATTGTGAATTGTGTTGCTATGAACATCGATGTGGCAGCATCCCTGTAGCATGCTCTTTTAAGGTCTTCAGGGAATAGTCCGAGAAGGGCAATAGCAGAGTCAAATGGTGGTTCCATTCCCAGCTTTCCCAGGAATCTCCAAACTGCTTTCCAAATTGGCCGCACCAATTTACAGTCCCACCAGCAATGTACAAGAGTACCCTTTTCTCCACATCCTCGCCAGCACTTGTTGTTGTTTGACTTCATAGTGGCTGCCAATCTTACTGGAGTGAGATGGTATCTTAGGGTGGTTTTGATTTGCATTTCTCTGACTGCTAGAGATGGTGAGCATTTTTTCATGTACTTGTTGATTGATTGTATATCCTCCTCTGAGAAGTGTCTGTTCAGGTCCTTGGCCCATTTGTTGATTGGGTTATTTGCTATCTTATTGTCTAATTTTTTGAGTTCTTTGTATACTCTGGATATTAGGGCTCTATCTGAAGTGTGAGGAGTAAAAATTTGTTCCCAGGATGTAGGCTCCCTATTTACCTCTCTTATTGTTTCTCTTGCTGAGAAAAAACTTTTTAGTTTAAGTAAGTCCCATTTGTTGATTCTTGTTATTAACTCTTGTGCTATGGGTATCCTATTAAGGAATTTGGAGCCCTACCCCACAATATGTAAATCATAGCCAACTTTTTCTTCTATCAGGCAAAGAGTCTCTGATTTGATATCAAGCTCCTTGATCCATTTTGAGTTAACTTTTGTGCATGGCGAGAGAAAGGGATTCAGTTTCATTTTGTTGCATATGGATTTCCAGTTTTCCCAACACCATTTGTTGAAGATGCTATCCTTCCTCCATTGCATGCTTTTAGCCCCTTTATCAAATATAAGATAGTTGTAACTTTGTGGATTAGTCTCTGTGTCCTCTATTCTATACCGTTGGTCCACCCGCCTGTTTTGGTACCAGTACCATGCTGTTTTGGTCACTATTGCTCTGTAATATAGTTTGAAATCTGGTATCGCTATACCGCCTGATTCATACTTCCTGCTTAGAATTGCTTTTGCTATTCTGGGTCTTTTATTTTTCCATATGAATTTCATGATTCTTTTATCTATTTCTTCAAGAAATGCCTTTGGGATTTTGATTGGCATTGCATTAAACCTATAGAGAACTTTTGGTAATATCGCCATTTTGATAATGTTAGTTCGGCCTATCCATGAACAGGGTATATTTTTCCATCTTCTAAGGTCTTCTTCTACTTCTCTCTTTAGGGTTCTGTAGTTTTCATTGTATAAATCTTTCACCTCTTTTGTTAGGTTGATTCCCAAGTATTTTATTTTTTTTGAGGATATTGTGAATGGAGTGTTTTTCCTCATTTCCGTTTCAGAAGTTTTGTCGCTGATATACAGAAATGCCTTTGATTTGTGCGTGTTGATTTTATATCCTGCCACTTTGCTGAATTCATTTATTAGTTCTAGTAGTTTCTTTGTAGATGTTTTGGGTCTTCTAGGTATAGAATCATGTCATCTGCAAATAGTGATAATTTAAGTTCTTCTTTTCCTATTGTTATGCCTTTAATTTCCTTTGTCTGTCTAATTGCTCTGGCCAGTGTTTCGAGAACTATATTGAATAGAAGTGGTGATAGAGGGCATCCCTGTCTTGTTCCAGATTTTAGAGGGAATGCCTTTAACTTTTGTCCATTCAGAATGATGCTAGCCTGAGGCTTAGCATAGATAGCTTTTACAATGTCAAGGTAAGTTCCTGTTATCCCTAGTTTTTCTAATGTTTTGAACATAAAGGGGTGCTGTACTTTGTTGAATGCTTTCTCTGCGTCTATCAAGATGATCATATGGTTCTTATCTTTAAGTCTATTGATGTGGTGAATAATATTTATTGATTTACGTATATTGAACCATCCTTGCATCCCAGGGATGAATCCTACTTGATCATGGTGCACAATTTTTTTGATGTGTTTTTGTATTCGATTTGCCAGAATTTTATTGAGGATTTTTGCATCTAGGTTCATTAGAGATATTGGTCTGTAGTTTTCTTTCTTTGAGGTGTCTTTGTCTGGTTTCGGAATCAGGGTGATGTTGGCCTCATAGAATGAATTTGGAAGAGCTCCCTCTTTTTCTATTTCCTGAAATAACTTGAAAAGTATTGGTATTAATTCTTCTTTAAAGGTTTTGTAAAACTCCGCTGTATACCCATCTGGTCCTGGGCTTTTCTTGGTTGGTAGTTTTTTGATGGCTTCTTCAATTTCATCCATTGATATTGGTCTGTTCAAATTGTGTGTATCCTCCTGACTCAGTCTGGGCAAATCATATGACTTAAGAAATGTATCGATGTATTCACTATCTTCTATTTTATTGGAATATAGGTTTTCAAAATAATTTCTAATTGTCTTCTGTATTTCTGTAGCATCTGTTTTGATATTGCCTTTTTCATCCCGTATGTTAGTAATTTGAGTTTTCTCTCTTCTTCTCTTCGTTAGCATAGCTAAAGGTCTGTCGATCTTATTTATTTTTTCGAAGAACCAACTTTTAGTTTTGTTAATTTTTTCAATAGTTTCTTTTGTTTCAATTTCATTGATTTCCGCTCTGATTTTAATTATTTCTTGCCTTCTGCTACATTTGCTGTTGTTTTGCTCTTCCTTTTCTAGGGCTTTGAGATGAAGTGTGAGCTCATTTATTTGTTGTTTTTTTCTTTTTTTGAGGAATGACCACCAGGCGATGAATTTTCCTCTTAAAACTGCTTTCATTGTGTCCCATAGATTCCGATATGTTGTGTCTGTATTTTCATTTATCTCTAAGAATTTTTTGATTTCCTCCTTTATGTCTTCTGTAACCCATTGATCATTCAGTAACATATTGTTCATTTTCCATGTGATGCAGGATTTTTCCTTCCTTCTTTTATCATTGATTTCCAGTTTCATTCCATTATTATCAGATAAAATGCATGGTATTATCTCCACCCATTTATATTTACTGAGGGTTGCCCTGTGACATAATATATGGTCTATTTTTGAGAAGGATCCATGTGCTACTGAGAAAAAAGTATATCCATTTGATGATGGTTGATATATTCTATATGTCAGTTAAGTCTAGGTTATTGATTGTGGTATTGAGTTCTATAGTTTCTTTATTCAACTTTTGTTTGGAGGATCTGTCCAATGGTGAGAGAGGTGTGTTGAAGTCACCCATAATTATTGTGTTTTCGTCTATTTGATTCCTGAACTTGAGGAGAATTTGTTTTATGAATATCGCAGCGCCATTATTTGGTGCATAAATATTGATAATTGTTATGTCTTGTTGGTGAATGGTTCCTTTTAACAGTATATAGTGTCCTTCTTTATCCCTTTTGATTAACTTAGTCTTGAAGTCGATTTTATTCGATATGAGGATGGCCACCCCTGCTTGCTTACGAGGACCGTGTGCGTGGTATATTTTTTCCCATCCTTTCACCTTCAGCCTGTGTATGTCTTTTCCAATCAGATGTGTCTCCTGGAGGCAGCATATTGTTGGATTTGTTTTTTTAATCCATGATACCAGCCTATGTCGCTTTATTGGAGAGTTTAAGCCATTAACATTCAGAGTTACTATTGATATATGGTTTGTACTTCCATCCATGTTTGATTATTTATCCTTTTTTTAAAAAATTTAGTTTGTTTCTCCATGATTATCTTTCCCCTCACCCTCTGTCTTTACCGAGGCACTTCCCTCTGATGGTTTTGGTTATTGTTTTTCATTTCTTCCTCGTGTAGTGTTTTGCTCAAAATGCTTTGCAATGCTGGTTTTCTGGCTGCAAATTCTTTTAACTTTTGTTTATCATGAAAGATTTTTATTTCGTTGTCATACCTGAAGCTTAATTTTGCTGGATACAGAATTCTTGGTTGGCATCCATTGTCTTTCAGTGTTTGAAATACATTGTTCCATGACCTTCTTGCTTTCAGTGTCTGTGATGAAAAATCTGTTGTTAATCTTATTGGTTTACCCCTGAATGTAATCTGTCTCTTTTCTCTTGTAGCTTTTAATATTTTCTCTTTGTTCTGTATATTGGATATCTTCATAACAATGTGTCTTGGCGTTGGTCTACTGTGATTTTGTGTGCTCGGTGTCCTGAATGCATCTTCAATTTGTATATCTGTTTCCTTTTTTATTTCTGGAAAGTTTTCTGTAATTATTTCATTCAGCAGGTTACTCATTCCCTTGGTTTGAATCTCTGTACCTTCTTCTATCCCGATGACTCGTAAAATTTAGTTTTTTTATGTTATCCCATAACTCTTGGATGTTTTTCTCGTGATTTTTTACCAGCCTTTCTGAGTTGGCTAGACTCTTTTCAAGATGATATATTTTGTCTTCAGTATCTGACGTTCTGGCTTCTACTTGCTCCACTCTGTTAGTGATACTCTCAATTGAGTTTTTAATTTGGTTTATCGTTTCCTTCATTTCTAGAATTATTGTTTGATTATTTTTTATAATCTCTATCTCCTGATAAAGATGCTTAACTTCTTCTTTTATCTGTTTATGTAACTCATTCTCAATGTGTTCTTTTGCTGCTTGAATTTGCTGTCTCGTATCCTCTTTAAGGTTCCATTCCATCTGTCTAAGGTGTTCCTTGAGTTCTTCATATGAACATTTTTCCGATGACTCTAGGTCCTCCTGAATATTTAGGCTGTCCTGCATTGTTTGTACTCCTTTTCTTCCTTGCTTTTTGAAGCTGCTCATGTTACTTCTTGTTCTGTTTGACTGCTGAGTTACTGTTTACTCCTATAAATTTATTTGATGCTTGGGAGGAAAGGTATTAGAAGGGAAGGGAAGAAGTCACTAAAGAGAATGAGAGTAAGCAGGTAGAATTCAAGGAAGGGGGGATAAGATAATTGAAAAGAAATGAAAAGACAAAAGAAGAAAAAATAGGAAATAAAAAAAGAAAAAGAAAAAAAATTATAAAAAAAAGAATAAAACAAAAATTAAAATTGGAAGAAAAAAAATTTTTTTAAATTGAAAAAAAAAATTTAAAAAACAAGAAAGAAAAATGAAAATGAAAGAAAACCCCAAATCAAAATCAAAAAAAAAAAAAAAGAGAAAAGAAAAAAGGAAAAAAAAAAAAACACTAATAAATGCAGTCTTAGAGTTTGATTAACTTCTCTTCCAGTAGGTGGCGCTGTGCCCACCAGGCCAAGTTTCTCCTGTCAATACGTGGGAACCAATCACTGTGCAGCAGCTCCTCCTCCCAGACTGGGCGAGTCTCCAATCCTGAGTGCCTAGGGCCTCCTCTTGTGTCTAGTCACTTCCCCACTTTTCCTCTAGCCAGGCCCCTCTCACGGGTGCCGCTCACCACAATACTGGGTACACGCCAGGTCTGCTGCTCCCGGGAGCCCTGTTTTCATGAACGATTGGGCACACTCTCCCAGATTGCCTGTCCCTCAGACCCTAAGTTTGTGGAGCTTAGGGCTGAGAATCCTCAGCAAATTTTACTTGCCCTCCGGTAGCCACGCCCCCGGTAGCTGGTGCACGAGACCTCAGCTGTCAGCTCTGGTGGGAGTGGTAGTTCTGCGCCGCGGGTCCCTCGCCACCTCTAATTCCCTCGGTCTGGCTACCGCGCTCACGGGAGAGCTGGGAGGAGCCCTTACGGGAGAGCTGGGAGGGGCCCTTAAGGTTTCCCCGATGTGTGGAGAGGGAAGGCTAGGGGATTACACAACTGTAGCAGCAGGATTCAATGAAGTTATCTCCTCTGCTGCAGTCTGATGACGTCAGTTCTCTGCCATGGTGGTATCTCTTGCAAATGGCGACAGTTCGTTTCCCTTTGCCGGGTGATCAATGCAATGGGTGGGTCCTTACTGTCTCTCCCAAGCCCCGTTGAAACCTGTGGCCACTACCTATGAAGGCTCGGTTGCCATTAGCTCCGTAGGATCAGAAGGGCTGACCAGTTGTTTCAGCCGGATGGATTAGTGCTGAGTCACAGCTGTTTGTCTGCGGGAATCAGGCGAATGGGACCTTGAATTCAGCTGATCCGGGCTCAGTGTGTGTTCTGAGAGGTCCAGATTGATCACCCCAGATCCACGTCAGCTCAGCATTGCTTAGTGATCCTGAGCAAACAGATTTAGGCTGTTTACGACTCCCTATGCCTGCACAGCTGAAGAGGTCAGAGACTTGATCTCTCCGCGCCCGCCGCCATGTTGGAATCCCTGTCCTTGGCTTAGAGAAGATACCAGCAAGGGAAGGAAACCCTTATCTCAAGCTCAGGGCAGATTCTGCTGAAGAGCTTACTGAGACCCTCTCTGAAGCTGTGGGTGATGGAATTGTCTAGACTGTCTCCTGGCTGCACAGGGAGGAGGCTCTGTGCTTGCTGGCATTCCTTGTCACGCAGGGATAAATGCAGCTGGTGTCACAGAGTGGCATTGTGAAGGACCCACGGCCACACTGCTGTGCTCAGTGGGTGGACTCCTCATCTGGCTCCTCCTTGGATCTGTTTGGTTTTGGTTGGTTTGGCTTAAGGGACCCTGGCTAAGGAGCATCTCAGAAGCACCACCGCAAGTGTGTTCTTTGTGGAAGTTTGTGTGGGAATGAGTTGTCACTTATACACTACTCTCTGTTCCTTTGGATACACGCCCAGGAGCGGAACTGCTGGATCCCAGGGGCTGCCGTTCTCTGCTGTGGCTGTGCTCACAGCGCCCAAGGGTTCCCTTTTCTTTGCCCCCTGCTGACATTTATTACTTTCTGTCTTTTTGATAATGACCATTCTAACAAGCATGAGGTGACATCTCATGTGGTCTTAACTTGCGTTGCCCTGATGGTCAGTGGTTCTGAAGGTTTTGTATACATGTTGGGCATTTGAATGCTCCTTGTTAGAAATATCTATTTTGAGAAATACCTATTTAGATCCTCCTCTCATTTTTGAATCAAATTACTTGTTTTCTTCCTGTTGAGCTTTTTGGGTTCCGTGTGTGTCTGGGATTCTGATCCCTGTCAGGTGTGGCTTGAAGGTGCGCTCTCCAATTCTGTCCTCCTTTGCTGTTGATTGGGTCCTCTGCTGTGCAGAAGCTTGTCAGTCTGATGGAATTCTGTTCATTTCCACATTTGTTGCCTGTGCTTTTGGGGTTCTATCCAAAAAAGTTATTGTCATGGAGCTTTTAATCTATGTTTTCTGCCAGCTATTCTCCACTTTTGGGTCTCACATTTAAGATCTCTAATCTGTTTCCTAAATTATGAAATTAAGAAAACATCTGACACACACCTCTCCAGCTGGGTGTGAGAAACCAAGGTAGGGATGACATAGGAGGCCATGGTCCATTTCTATTGGTGGGGGCACTGTGTCCAGATTTGGCCAAGCAGGGTGGGCTAGGCTTCCCTGAGCTCAGAGCCAGGTACAGAGTGGGATAGGGTTCCCTGGGCTCAAGGCCAGGTGCACAGTGGGCTAGGGTTCTCTGAGGCTCAGAGCCAGGTGTAGAGTGGGCTAGGGTTCCCTGAGCTCAGGGCCAGGTGCAGAGTGGGCTAGGCTTCCCTGGGGCTCAGGGCCAGGTGTAGAGTGGGCTAGGGTTCTCTGGGCTCAGGGCCAGGTGTAGAGTCGGCTAGGTTTCCCTGGGGCTCAGGGCCAGTTGTGGAGTGGGCTAGGTTTCCCTGGGGCTCAGGGCCAGATGCGGAATGGGCTAGGGTTCCCTGGGGCTCAGGACCAGGTGTAGAGTGGGCTAGGGTTCCCTGGGGCTCAGGGCCAGGTATAGAGTGGGCTAGGCTTCCCAGGGCTCAGGGGCAGATGCAGAGTGGGCTAGAGTTCCCTGGATTCAAGGTCCAGGTATACAGTGGGGGCTAGGATTCCCTTGGGTAAGACCGGTACACAGTTTATGGTTCCTGGGCTCAGGTCCAGGTGCATGGTTGCAAGAGTGTCCTGGACTAAGGCCAGATTCAGAATGGCTAGGGTTCCCTCATCTCAGGGCCAGATGCAGAGTGGGGTAGGGTTTACTGGGTTCAGAATTGGGTAGGGTTCAAGGGCCTTGCACAGAGTGGGCTAGGGTGTTTTGAGCTAAGGCTAGGTTTAGAGTGTGCTAAGGTTCCCTGGGTTTTGGGCCAGGTACAGAGTGGGGTAGAGTTTCCCGGGGCTCAGGACCACGTACAGAGTGGGCTAGGGTTTCTGGCCTAAGGCCAGATGTACAGTGGGGTACGATTCCCTGGGCTCAGGGCCAGATGAAGAGTAAGCTAGGGTTCCCCGTTTTCCAGGGCCAGGTGCAGAGTGGGGTAGGGCTCCCTGGTTTCCAGAGCCAGACACAATGTGGTTAGGGTTCCCTGGGCTCAGGGCCAGGTGCAGAGTGGCTAGGGTTCCCTGGGCTCAGGGCCAGGCTGGTGTGTTTTACCTGTTTTCTGGAGATCTTTTGCTTCCATACATCAGTCCCTGAAGATTAAAACTCATGCAAACTTGCCCTCCAGCCTGTGGATACAAATCTGTGGAAACTGGTCTCTGTGATTTGATTTTTAATAGTAAAAGTTAGCGATGTTACTATGGAGACAAGGTCTCCACCGGGGCCTGCAAGTCCTGCTTCTACCTCTGCTGCATTAGCTCGCAGCTCACGCATACTCTGACAGATCTGGAGTTTCCTTCAGGTTGTGGTGAGCTGTCACTCTGGTGCCTGTCTCTGTCTCTTCACATCAGACACATGCAATCGACCCAGGCTGCTCAGCCATGTTCCCACCAAGAGCTTGTGCTCTGAACTTTTGGGACCTTTCACAGGGAAGTGAGTCTTTCTTGCCTCTGAGCAGGGCCTTCCACCTTCCTGACATGAATTTGCTTTGAAGAAAGGAGAGAAAATGGAATTTCAAGTGTACGCTGTAGTGCAGGTCTGAGGGCTCTGGCCTTGTGCTGTTAACATGGAGGAAGGCTAGGATTCCAGGTCACGGGTCGACCTGCAGAGATGAACTCATGCTCCATCCCAAATAGCCAGGTACTTAAGTGAACAGCCCCTTGCAGGTGTAGCCAGTGCAGGATCTCCCATCTCTTGAGCTAGAGCTTGGTATGAGGGGGCGTACTTAACAGAGCTTTGCAAAATACGTTGATTTTACCTCAGAAGCAGAACACAGAAGTCAAACTCAGGTATGGTGAGAGCTCACTTTTATACTGCTGTACTGATTTATCACAAATACTTACCAGTGACACTACATCCCCTGTCCCTGCAGGGGATAGAAAAATTCATGATTAATGACAACATTCACACATTTGTCATTTGCACTTAATTGATTTTCCTTCGCTCAGCGAGTGTGAGGACTGTGGAGATGGATGAAAAGATGGTGGGGAAATCCAGTGGCGCCCATGCTGGCCTGCCATGGAGGGGCAGCTGGACCCCTCTCTTAGTTCTGAGGTCTGGTGTCCTGTTGGAGACACATCTGCTGGATCTTGAGGACTGAGAGTGTTAGAGAGCAGGAGAGCATGAGGAAGGCGGTGCAGGGCAGAGGGAGACGGCAGTAGGTGCATTTGCCCAGGGTTCAGCATGGAGGCATGCCCCCACCAGTGTTAAGCTGACTGGGTTTGGTTTGGCCTCTCACAGAGAGAAAATGAGTGGGCCTAGGACAAGCGTGGCATCAATAGGATACATTTAAGTAAGGTCACTTGCTGCAGCTTACAGTGTGCCCTGGAGGAGAAGGGGAGAAAAAGCCTTTTAAAACGTCTCTCCTAGTGCCCCATGATCACACGATATTGGGGTACATTGACATAATCGTGGCTGCGTGCAATGTCACCTGCTCCATTTCAGTCTTCTGTGCTTCCTCTTTCCTCCATCTCCTCACTTCCCTTTCCCTAAGCTCTTCCTTCCATTTATTGTCTACCTTAGTGCTTTACAGCTGGACACAGGCACAATGCACTGTGGAGTGTACGTGGTGTGCAGAGCATGGGCTGATCATCTCCTGCCTTGGTTCCTCCCTCCTGGCCCCCTTCCTCTGCTCCACTGACCTCCCCTCTACTTCCAGGGATCTGCCCCCTTTTCTTCCATTATTCTGCTCTAGCTTCCACATATGAAAGAAAATAAGAAAAAAACCTTTTAACAACTCAGGAAGAACTTATGCAAGTTTAATTAGTGAAACAGGAGAGTAATGGAGACTAGGAATTGGGTTTGGGAGACAGATGTTAAAGCAGTGGGACGGTGAGGCTTGGGGACGTGGTTGGGCGTGGAAAGCGAAGTTCCAGAGTTCCAGTCCTGGTTGCTTCTCTGGGCCTGGAGGGAACACGTTGTTAGTTGGTAATTAGCAGTTTTCTCTCAAATAAATGGGAAGAATCACAAGAATCATTATGTTAGAACTAATCATTATGTTAGAACAAATGCTGTGAAAATAATGACCTCAGATCCATCCTGTTGAGACAAAGCCCCTGGCACAGGGGGCTCATTACCCTCTTGGCACAGAAGTCCGCGGGGAATGGAGCCATTAAGAAGTCCGATGTGTGTCTGGGTGGGGCCTCTGAGGAGCATCTCCTGTGCCTGCTGAACTGCGGGAGGCCTCCAGGACCCTAGGGATCCCCAGGCGTCTGAGTCTGCACAGGAAGGCAGCCTGCAGGAAGTCCCAGAGCCCTGTCTTCCCTCACTTGGCCTTGGAACACAGTTACACCAATGGCAGAGAGCGCTTCCTGGCCCTGGGGAGCAAGGCCATCCTGGGCCCTTCAGGTTAAGGAGCTCCTGGGGGAGACACCCAGGCTCAGACGCCTCAGACACGTGTCTTCCTCATCCCAGAGGGAGAAATGAATTTCAAATTTAAATTTTTCTGCTACAGAATCTTCCAAATAAGTGCAGAGTCCATGTGTATATACAGACCTAAGATAAAAATACAGGTGAAAGCAACACTTACTTTGAGTTGATTTACTTTTTAAGATTTGTCCTGAAGTAAAACTGTAAAAATTTTGGTGTGCAGTTCTATTAATTTTGTAGACACATAGACTTATATAAAGACCATCAAGATCAGGGTGCCCACCCTGAGCGCTCCCTGGTACCCTTTCTGTCTACACTCTGCCCCAGCCCTAAACTCTGAATCCTGAATCTGTGTTCATCACTATCATTTTTTCTTGAGGACAGCATGGCATACGTGTCATCTTGAAGGACACTTATGAAGGCCACGGCTGACTTTAAAGTTGCCCGTTCAAAGTCAGCAGGCTGCACGGGCTGCCCATTCTGATGGCTGTGTGGGCCGCTCAGGTTTAGTTTGTGCTGAGCAGAATTCCTTTGCATGGGTGGCCTCCGTGTGCCTGTTTCGCTGGTTGAAGGGCATTTGGGCTATGCATGGTCTTGGGTAATGATAAGTAGAGCTGCTATAAACTCTTAAATACAAGTTTCCTTGGGAACGTATAGGGGCCCTCAGAAGCTGCCAAGTCCTTTCACATGGTGGCGGGTGCATCCCACAGTGGTGTGTGGCCACCCTGCCGCCAGCTGGCCTTAGCTGAGCAGGAGGTGTGCAGGCCCAGTGCAGGCCCCCTGCAGGCCGCGCCATGCCAATGTCCTCGTAGTGATGACTCAGGGCCCCTTTCCATGTGGATTTGTCACCACCACGTCCTTTTCTGTAAGGTGGCCGTTTCCAGTGTTTACTCATTTTTTACGATTTGCTTCTGTTTTCCCTGTAGAGTTGGTGCAATCTTCAGCAAGTCAGGACAGAGTCGATGGGTGGACAGTGGCCTGCGGAAGTCTCACCCCAGCTTTTCACAGGGCCTCTCGGTGCTCTCCACGGTAACTTTCAGCAGCACTTGCAATCTGAATGACGTCCCCTGTCCAGCCTCTCCGTTGCCCGTTGGCTTATGGTGTGCTAAGAAATCTGCGCCTACCCAGCCTCTAAGTGTTTTTCTTCTGTTTTCTATTAAACTCCTATGATTTTACATTTCATATCAATCGTCCGTGACCCGGTTTGGGTTGATCTTGTAGAAGGGATGAGGTTCAAATGAGGGTTTTTGATAGCATATGGAGGTCCACTCGTTCCAGCAATTTGTCTTTCTTACTGCTAATGCTCAATTCTTGTGAGTTTTTTTTTCTTTTTAGAAATCATGTTACAGATGCTCTGATACAAATTTTTCTTTTGAATTTTTTCAACATAGTTCGTAATGACTTAAAAAACTTTATTCATTCACATCAAACATGAACTAAATTCATAATAATTTTGTCTCAAATAACAGGATTTTCATTCCTCAAGGGA
Source organism: Urocitellus parryii (assembly GCF_045843805.1). NCBI lineage: Eukaryota > Metazoa > Chordata > Mammalia > Rodentia > Sciuridae > Urocitellus > Urocitellus parryii. The sequence goes on along the minus strand of NC_135531.1, from coordinate 170,773,532 downwards.
GTTCATGAATGAAAAGGAGCTTGCAGCAGGGCCTGGGGTTTGGTGTGATTTTTATTTCCAAAAGTAGGAGAGAAAGAAGCTTACCTTGTCCACAGTGGAACCTCCTGAGTGCTGTGCTCAGAAGCCAGTCCACACCCACAGATATCATCCCTATACTTCTCTGTTCTGCCGTGGGAAGGAGGCATACTGGGTTAATTTGATTGCAATGCTCTATAAACAGGGGCCTTTATTCAGGAAATGCTTCTTGAATCTTAAATTACAGATTTAAGAACACTAAAAAAAATGGGATAATTGAATGTGGTGGCAAAGGGACTCAGAGGAGACTCAAAGAGACTCCAGGAGGAGGATGGGTGTGCCCTGGTTGACCATAGAGGACATGCTGTGGAGCAGAGACCAGACTGCATGAAGGAGCAGGTGGTGACCGCCTTGTCACCTGGTGAAGGCTGATCCCAGCCCCTTAGCAGGGACACAGTTGTAGGAGACCAGGATCAGGACAGACCCAGGACAGTGTGTCCAGGCAGGATGGGCTGATGGCAGCGGCACCTCACATACAATGTGTGATGCATCAGTGACAGCAATGACCGTGTAGCCCCAGGGACATGGTCGGTGGTGACAACATCAGGTGGAACTGGCGGTTCCACTGAGCCAGGCTTAGGCTGCCATCTGAAAGCACAGCTATGGACGCATCATGACCCATGATGGAGCAGCTTGAAGCTGGCTGTAAAGAGCCATGCTCCATGACCAGAGGGGCATGCATCCATGGCCTCGTGGACATGAAGGAGTCGGGCTGTTCACTCCAGTTGTGATGGTCTTTCCTGGGCCCAGAGGCTGACCAGCAGCCAGGGAAAGATGCTGGGTATAGCAGAAGCTGAGGATGGACAGGGTGCTGAGGAGGAAGTATGTGGGCGTGTGGAGTTGAGAGGTCACCAGGAACAGGAAGATGACTCACTGATTCACCTCTTCTGCCCAGTGCCTCGAATCTGTAGGAAGGTGTCAAGTTGGGACTTTGTCTGCAATGGGGTGTGGCTATAGCTTTCCGTCTGCAGCACTGGGGTCCATATAACTCTAGAGACCTCTGCAAAATAGAGCTTTTAAAAGATCTGTATTGGTATTTCCAGAACTAAAGTGTCATAAAAAACCCAGCTTCTTTTCAGGCTCTGCCAGTGATAAGCCCCTTTCTGCTTCCTGATGAAATCTAGAATGTGGGGCGCAGCAGCTTTGGTTAGCAGGATCAGTACCCTCACCTCCACCTCACACTCTGTGCGTCAGTGCTGTCCTTGATCCGAGCTGCAGAGCTGGAGAGGGACCAGGCACAGTACGTTGCCAGCTACTCACTAACCGTGTGACCAGGAGAATGACAGCTGGTGCTTGACCATGCATCCCTGGTCCTGACCCAGTCATCTTGACCACACTGCATCCCGTGTCAGCAGAGGGCAGCTTGAGGGAGAAGCTAGGATCATTGTGTGGGTGTCATTTTGCAATAAGTTTGCTTCTGATCTGCCTCAACTTTGTAAGAGTGAGCTAAGTATTCTTATTATTAAATAGACATGAACCAAATATTTGGGCAGTGAGCATGGACCTCCCCTAGGATTAACAAAAAGGTATGTTTTCTATGTCAACAATTAAAAGCTGGGTCTGAGGACTCAGTTTCTTACCATACACTCATTTTGGTGTGACAGGCATCTGGATGCCAGAGGGGCTAGGATACCAGGACAGAGGTCTGCATGTGTGTCCCTGTGGCTTCCCACAGCTCTGCTGTCCATGGGCAAGATGTGCCCATGTGTGGTCTAATGAGAAAGGGTTGTGGATCCTAAACTCAGAAAAGGAGCCATATGTGATGAATAATGAGACCTAGAGTTTAACAAATAAACACAACTTGGAAGCAACAGATCAATTCCAGGGCTGACATAGCAGGGTCTGTCCTGAACACACTGTGTCTGCAGGTCTCATCGTGAGAACAGGCACCTACATGACATTGAAGGCAGCTGCACAGGGACTGGGACATGGCAGCAGGATGCCAGAGACCATGCCCTCCAGGCATGCAGGATGCATCCCGTGAGTTCACTGATGCTCCGTCCAGGGCCGGGGCCCGGCGTTTAGACAGACGAGGTCATACCCATGCCAGGGTCACGTCGATGGTCTGTGTGGAACCAGGGAGAGCGAGTAGGAGAGGAGGAACTCTGACATGCACTTACAGAAATGTGCAGGGAGACCCGGAGCCCTCGGTGTGTGAGGGTTCCTCTTGCAGGTGGCCAACAGCTGTTCTTGGAGGCAGTGGCCTTCAGTATACCTGGACTCACCTGACACTCGCCACCCAGCCCACCCTCCTCTGCCATTCTCGCCGTGGGCTTCGTGCCGCTGATCAACACCAGCCACTCATTCTATTTACCCACAGCCACCAGGCCTTGCTGAGGGTGTGCCCCAGCCTGACCCTGCCCAGTCAGCTGAGAAGACCACGTCCACTGACAGTGGTGGACCCTGGGGAACTTGTGATGCCACAGTCCTTTACAGTTTCCATTCCCTTTTGTGACCGATGGACACTTCAGCACTCGTGTCTAGCCTTACTGTGGTGCCAGGGCCTTATGGCCCCACCCGCATGCGGCAGTGCCTACTAACAGCCTGCCAAAGGCTCAGTGGTCCTCATCTCCCACACCCTCACCATCTCCCTGGCCCTCCGCTGCCTGGTCTGGTGACCTGACCTCCATCTGGCTCAGAGTCTGGTACACTGGCTCTGTGGGCTTGGCGGTGGCACGTTTCACATGTGCCAATGGGGCAGAAAATGGGGAGGATGGCTACCTGGGGTCAGAGACTCTTGTGAGCTCAGGGGCAGGACAGTGATGTCAAGGAAGGGGACCTAGAGCTCTCCAGAGGGGCCCTGGTTTCCCATGGCACCCATTACAGCAGCCCAAGGGGCCCAATCAAGGTGACCTGTGTGTGAGGCACAGAGCATGGGCAGTGGAGCTGGTGGGGCTACGGGTATATGGAACAGCTGTAAGATAAGGGAAGATGACATATGGCCCAACATGGGAAATGTTGCAAAATGAGAGAATCCAGACAGGAAGCCCACAGATTTCATGGTTTCCTTAACATGGAACTTCGAACTGAGGCAAATCCAAACACAACAAAGCTGGTTCCTGGTTGCCAGGGGCTGGGGGCTTGGCAGAGGCAGGGGAGGCACCAACAGGTAGAGGTTTGCTGCTTGCAGTAATAAAAGGGCCTGGAACGACGTAGCACTGAGGGTTGTACACAATTTTGATTTGACCTACTGCTACACTTTAAAATGTCTGCATCTGTGGTGTATATTATGACAATACAAATAAACTCACACTAGCAAGAAATATGCTGCCTCATCAGCAGGGGTAGACAAATAATGAAATGACTAATAAAGAAAAAGAGTCTACTGCAGCCTCTGCCAAAATCAGTGTAAGAGACAACTATGTCAGACTTCCCCCAACACCGCTCACATCCCCGCATGCAGACTCACTCCTGGCTCTGCAAGCAATGCTCCAGTGAGGGCAGTCAAAAACAACCCCCAGTGTTCATAAAAGAAGCACACCTGTGCCCTCACTGCAGAGAGTGTAATTGTCCACAGGGAACAGTCCCCGAGTGTCCCTCCTGCACTCCACTCCCTGGAGCACCCCTGCAGCAGCCTCCTCTCCTCTTGAAAGCTCCAGGGATGAACAGCGGGCTCAGGACGTGCAGGGCTGTGCATCAGTTTGTCCCTGGGGTCCCCTGCGTTTCCCCTCTGGAGCATGGCGGGCTGTTCTCCCTCCATGGGCTATTCTCTTCTCAGCAAAGCTGGGGTGTGTTTTCAGTTCCAAGGCATCTGATCTAAGACTTAAGAAGGCATCCCTGGATATTCACTGGGTAGAGCCTGGCATAGTGCCCCACTGAGCTGGCTTCCCAGAGCTGGGATGGTGAGGTCCCAGGACTGATCTGCCCTTCCCGATCCCACATGGTCTGAATGCATGGGCATTACCAGTTCCCAAGGTTGTCCCCCTTCCTCCATGTCCCCTGCAGGAAGCAGAAGGTGGCTGCTGGCTCACCCTCCTGAGTGACCTTGTGTTTGCTCTTCTCTTGTGGGGTACAAGGGGACTGGGTCCCAGGCTTCCTGGTAAGTCCAGTGCAGGCTGAGGGGTACGGATCACTGAAATGCTCTGCCCTCCTCCTCCATGGCCAGGGTGTTTAGCGGTCTTCCACACACTGGGGGCACATGGGGCTGCATGGTGAGCTCAGGCCAATGAGGACTCGTGGCTCTTCTCAGGGTCACTGGGCCACCACTCTCTGATGACAAGGCATGGAGGAGGGAAGCTGGTGAGGCGCAGAGTGAGGGTGATGACTGTGTCACTGGGGACTGGAGCTGAACGTGATAGCAGGGTTCACTGTGACAGGATCGTACCCATGTGGGACAGAACTGGCTGCCTTCAGTGCCAGTGCCCCTCGCTCCCTCACCTTCCCCCTGCCCTGTTGGTCTTCCTCCACTGACTCAGGGTTTCTGACTGGGCTGTGTGTGCCTCAGCTGGGTCCCTGGCTGTGCTCAGGGCACACAGAGCATCCCTGGGCCAACTCCAGGCAGCAGCTGCTCCCCTCCCCCCAGCCCCTTCCTCTGCTCCTCCAGCTCCCTGTTTCCATAGGTGGCCCCTCCCCTCTGTCTCCCTTCTTCCACACAGGAGAGAACACAGGGACCTCCACTCTGTGCCTGGCTTATTTCTGCAGGAGGACATCTCCAGTGTTGAGGTGAGAGTGTGGTTGTCACCTTGGCAGAGGCCACCTCTTCCTCTGCTGGGGCTGTGGCCTTTGGGCTAGCTCCAGGGTCACCAGGAGCTCAGGCTGTGGATGCCTCTGGACATTGCTGGAAACAGCCCAGAGCATCAGGAGGGTTGCTGGGCCTCCAAGAGTCGGCCAGACTGTCCCATCACAGGCACCCCTTGGTGTCCATCTCTTGGTGACATTTCTGCATTTGCCAGGGTGTCAGCTATGAGTCAGCATCATTTCTCTCTGTCCACAGGGGGGACACTTCCTCCTACAAGTGACAGGGCAGGTGTCAAACCAGCCTTCTGCTTTTCAGGTCAGCTGTGGGGCCTCCCTGCAAGGACCCCTCACTGGGACTCCTGCATGAAACAGTGGCAGAAAACTAGCCAGGCTCCCCCATCCCCACGTCCCAGGTATGAAGCCAGCCATGCTCTGAGGGCCTCAGCTGCCTGTGACATGGAGGAGGTGGGGATGCATTCCTCAAGACGCCCTCTCCAGGGTCCAGCACACCGCTGGCCGGCTGTCTGCAGAGCAGACCCTGTCTCGGCAGGACTCCTCTCCGACAGTCTCCCAGGGGAAATGCCTGGCGCTCTCTGAGTCCCATTTCTACCTGTGCCAAGGAGTCCCTGCGTGTTCTCTAACTGACTGATTGGTGCACACTCTCTGTGCATGTTTAGGAGGCTCCTGGGAGCTGGGATTCGGGTGCTCACTGGGTGGACATGGCCTCAGGGTCACTAGCGCAGCATCACCGTGGCCTCTGCTGCTTCCTCAGAGAGTCCCTTCACACTGCTCTCGTCTGGGAGGGACACAGGGCACTGTGGTCAACTGTACTCACATGCTGGGACAGAATCTGACCCTCCTGCCAAAAACCAGTGGTTCCATGGGTTTCCCTCTAACCCTCCTTCTGGCAGGCTGCTCTCCAGCCCTGGTGACCTGCCCCTGCTCTCCCTTCCCAGGTCCACCTGCAGGTATTGCATAGCCCTGAGTTCCCAGGTCAAGCACTTAGTGAACATGCTGTTCCTGCCCCTGTGACCATGCCCAGGCACCGGGCTGGTGAGTGCCACTCTGCATCCTGAAACAGAGCCAGCTGTTACCAAGGTGAACAGGTGCTCAGACGTGGCTGGTTGGTTCCCTCTCTGCAGAGCATGTTCTGGGTCTCTCCACAAGCCACTGGCAGTCCCAAGACACCTTTCCTGCCAACCCCAGTGAGGTTCTGCTAGCAGCCCCTCAACTCCAGGTCTGCACTGCCCTGACCACAGGCCATCTGACCACCCATCAGGTCACATCCACAAAGACACATGAAGTGACTCTGCATCAGACCCTGACAGACTCTGAGCACCCAGAAGCAAATAAACCAAAGGACTGAGCCCACAGGGAACTGGTAGTCTATGAGTAAGATAGGGTCCAGCATACTGGCAGAGCAGCTGACCAAGGGTGGTAGCCACCAAGGCTGAGGGCAGGTGAGGAGAGGTGGAGAGGGCACTGAGGAGGGCCTCCATTACAGGCCACCATTGAAAATGCAATGATGGAGTGGGTGAGAGTCCGAGAGGCTGGCTGCTACAGAGCGTGGAGCAGGGGAAATCTCTGCACCAAGGCCCTGGGTGGGCACAGGTCCTGTGGTCCTAGCACATCTTTGTGTCCTGCTTGGTTTTGAGGGAAGACTTGGAAAGGAAGCACTGAGACAAGTTAGGGTATCAGATCAAATCTCAGGTGGAAAATGGCCACAGGAAGGCCAGGAGGTAGGACCCTGGGTGGCAAGGAGGGGTGAGTCTGGAGATGTCATGGACAAAGCTGGTTGTGTGATTGGCAGGACTCTGATTTGACTCCTGCCCTGCAGTTCGTCACATGGAACACCACCCTCTGCCCAGTGCTACACCCCCGTGTCACTGCACACTCAGGCACAGGCCAGATGCTGCTGGCACAAGTGACCTTTCCACTGGAACCAGTGCTAATGTCATGCATGAACCTCCACATCTCCCTGGGCCATGCCTGTCCAGGCCTCTCACTCGGACTCTCTGCCTCAGGAAGACCACGCAAAGCCATCCAGGAGCATTCTGAGAGCTCGGGTAGCAGGCTGGCTCCTAAGTGGTGAGATGGCTTCCTGCATCATGTCCTGTGCCCCCAGCATGGGTGGCCTTTTGGCCCCACCCTCTGGGCATCAGAGGCTGGAAATGACCAATGGAAGTTCTCCTGCCATGTTTGTGCTCCTGGGCTTCTCTGCTCGCCCCTCACTGGAGCCCATCCTCTTCATGGTGGTCTTGGTGTGCTATGTGGTGTCTATCCTGGGCAATGCCACCATCATCCTGGTCACCCGTGTGGACGTGCGCCTCCACACGCCCATGTACTTCTTTCTTGCCAACCTGTCCTTCCTGGACATCAGCTTCACCACAAGCATTGTCCCACAACTGCTGGTCAACCTCTGGGGACCACAGAAAACCATAAGCTATGGCGGGTGCGTGGTGCAGTTCTATGTGTCCCACTGGCTGGGGGCCACCGAGTGTGTCCTCCTGGCCGTCATGTCCTATGACCGCTATGCTGCCATCTGTAAGCCCCTCCACTACACTGTCATCATGCACCCACAGCTTTGCCTTGGCCTGGCCTTTGCCTCCTGGTTTGGGGGCCTGACCACCAGCATGGTCGGCTCCACGCTCACCATGCTCCTGCCTCTTTGTGGGCACAATCGCATCGACCACTTCTTTTGTGAGATGCCTCTCATTATGCAACTGGCCTGTGTGGACACCAGGCTCAACGAAGTCGAGATGTACGTTGCTAGCTTCATCTTTGTGGTCTTACCGCTGGGCCTTATCCTAGTGTCCTACGGACACATTGCCCAGGCTGTGTTGAAGATCCGGTCAGCAGAAGGGCGGAGAAGAGCATTCAGCACCTGCTCCTCCCACCTGGCCGTTGTGTCCTTGTTCTATGGGAGCATCCTCTTCATGTACCTGCAGCCAGCCAAGAGCAGCTCCCATGAGCAGGGCAAGTTCATAGCTCTCTTCTACACTGTGGCCACCCCCATGCTGAACCCCCTCATCTACACGCTGAGGAACAGGGACGTGAAGAATGCGCTCAGATTCTGTGCTGGAGCCCTGCTGGGAGTGTGCCGATCATGACCGTGAAGAGTTACATATGCTCTGTGTATGCGTGTGATGACTGGCATCCCGTCCTGTGGACACTGATATACATGAGTGTTTCACGTCTGTGTTGTTACTGCTGCACTGTTCATTGTTTGTAATTATGTCTGCCTTTGAGGGTGCTTTCAGTGACTCAGTGAGTGGACATTGATAACCTAATAAAGGCTAGGTGGTTGCCAAGCTCTGGGGTGTGACCTGGGTTTGAAGTCTGGCTTTGTCAGTCCACAGGTGTGCTTACACTTTTACCTCCAATGCTTTGGGGTTTTATAAGAACCACATATTTTTCTTGTCCCTCGTCCCAGTGTGATCTCCTTAACACCTACTAATTTTCTTGTGGGGAGGGTCTCAGGGGTTTCTTCTGTTATTCACAGGAAGCCCCCTCCAACTAATCTGAGTTTCTGCTGACAAGGACCATCTTGGTGAGCCCTAGATGGCTTCAGAGAGGTGGGTCCCAGGTAAACCACTATGGAGCAGAGGGTGGGGACGTGCCATCCCAACCCCTGCTTCAGGGAGGAGAGAGGCCCTTGGGGTGAGTCCTGTAGCCGAGGGCTAAGGATGTGGTCCTACCTCTGTAGTGGAGCCTCAGCACCCCCTTGTGGTGGGGTAGAGGGACGTGCCCTGCTGTGCACTCCAGGATGTGTGGAGAGGAGTCCTCCTCCTGGGAGGCTCCTGAGGTGCAGACCCCCAGCAGAGATCAGCCTCTGTCCAGAGCCAGGGCGTGTTGATCTCATCTCTCCAGAGCAGCCTCCACCCAGCACAGCCCTCAGGGCCTGAGTGTCCCCAAGCCCCAGCTGCTGAAACCTCCTCCTGGGACTCTTTCACAGCCCATCCTGCAGTACATGGATCTGGTCTGAGCAAAAGAATCCAGCTGACAACCCTTCCCACCCCATCCCACCTTATCACGGTGAGAAGGGAGGCTCAGAGCTGTTCTAACCAGCCTCACTTTCAGGCCCCTCTAGCTGCAGCTCAGTAAGTGACAGAAAGAGGAAGAGGTCACCAGTCCAAGCCCCGTCCCACCCCAGCCCCAGTACATAGCTCAAGAAAACTGGAGAAGACACTCAGGCATATGCAGCAAACTTCCACCTTTTTTTTCCCCCAGTACTGGGGATTGAACCCAGAGGCACCTAACCACTGAGCCACATCCCCAGCCCTTTTTATTTTGAGACAAGGTCCCACTTAGTTGCTGAGGCTGGCCTTGAACTTGCATCCTCCTGCCTCAGCCTCCTGAGCCACTGGGATGACGTCGGTTTGGACACCTCAATGCAGCCAAGTGGAGCCAATGTTTTTTACTTTCATGAAGAATCTTTTTCCTTCTTCCTTTTTTCTTTTTCCTTCTTCCTTTTTTCTTTTTCCTTCTTCCTTTTTTCTTTTTCTTTCTTTCTTCCCTTTTTTGTTATTGTTATTGCTGTGCCGATTGGTTCCTGGGTCTATACACCTACATATTTGTTTCCCTTTTCTCATCTTCAGAATTTTTATGACAATCCTTTTTCCCCATGTTGTCTCTTCAGGGTTAAAAGTTTTGCTTGTTTATTTTGGTTTTCCTTTGTTTTGTTTTGTTTGTTTCTCTTCCCCTGCTTTCTTCTCCCACTAACAGCCAATTTCTCTTGCTCTCTCTTTCCATTTCTTTTTGTACTCTGTTTTTTCTCCTCCTTCTTATAACCATTGCTGGATACTTCTCTTGTGCATTCTTTCCATTCTTTCCATTCAGTTTGAGCATTCTAAACGTTCTCCTACCTTTCTATCCCATTCTTTTACAATGAGCTGTAGTTTCAGCACCTTTTAGAACATTTGGTCTGCATAACTCCTGCCCTGTTCATGCTGCTGCAGCTCTCCCAGCATGAACCACATGGCTGGCATCTAGCTCATGGTTATTGACTTCTTGCTGTTGGCAATTGCTGACCCCACCTTTCCTGTCTCTTGTTAATTAGTGTTGTGGGTATCATAGTAAGGACTGTGCATTTGTTTTAATGTTGTTTATTTCTTGCATTGTTTGTGGCTATTATTTGTTTCCTCCCTATTCTGTGAGGTGCTGGGAATCTGCAGGGACACCACAAGTTCACAAGGAGGAGAGACTGTTGCTGAACTAAACCCAGATGAGAAAGAGTGCACCTTCCTCCATACACAAAGTAATGACCCTCAAACTTCAGCTCTACTTGGTACCAATAGGTGGCTCATTTCGGCATAAACTCAGTGAAGACTGTTTGGACCTGAAAAATATTATAAATTAAATAGGCTTAACAGACATTTACAAACTATTTAATCCAACAAGAGCCAAATACACTTTCTTCTCAGTGGCTTATGGATCCTTCTCCACAATAGACCATATTTTAGGCCACAAAGCAACTTTTAAAAATTCAAAAGATTGATATTCCTTGCATCTTATTGGATCATAAAGGAATCACATTATAAATCAGAAAAAACCCACAGAAACTACATAAACACATGGAAATTGAACAATACAGTTTTGAATAATGATTGGGTGATAGAAGAAATAAGGGGAGAAATTTCAAAATTGTTTGGATCAAACCTCTGAAATAATAACAAGGTGATTCTATTAGGAAGGCTTATGGCTATGAGTGCCTACATAAGAAAATCAGAAAGATCCCAAATAACTAACACAATGATGTATCTCCAGGTCCTTGAAAAACAAGAACAAACAAATTCCAAAACCAGTGGAAGGAAAGAAATTACTATCAGAATCAAAATCAATGAAACTGAGAATTTAAGAAGAAAATACAAAGGATCAAAAACAGTTGGTCTTTGAAAAGATATACAAATTGATAAGCCCTTAGCCAAACTAACCAAATAAAAAGAAAGATGACTTCAAATGAACGACATTAGAGATGAGAAAGGAGAAATCACTACAGACATCATAGAAATCCTGAGGATCATTTTGAAAACATGTATTTCAGTAACAAAAACCTAGAAGAAATGGATACATTCCTAGACACATGTAACCTGCCAAAATTGAATCATGAAGACATAGAAAACCTAAGCAGACCAATAACTAGCAATGAGAAAGAAGCTGTAACAAAAGGCCTTCCAACAAAGAAAAGCCCAGGACCAAATGAATGCTCAGCTGAATTCTACTAAACCTTTACAAAAGAACTAATGCAAATGCTCCCCCAAATTATTCCATGAACCAGAAAGGGATGGAATATTTCCAAATTCACCCTATGAAGTCATCATCATACTCATACCAAAACCAGATAAGGACATATCAAGGAAAGAAAACTACAGACCAATATCCCTGACAAACTTAGATGAAAATCCTTTAAAAGTAGTAACAAATTATATTCAACTTATTAAGAAGACTGTACATCATGGGGCTGGGGATGTGGCTCAAGTGGTAGCGCGCTCGCCTGGCATGTGTGCGGCCCGGGTTCGATCCTCAGCACCACATACAAACAAAGATGTTGTGTCCACCGAGAACTAAAAAATAAATATTAAAATTCTCTCTCTCTCTCTCTCTCTCTCTCTCTCTCTCTCTCTCTCTTTCTCTCTCTCTCTTTAAAAAAAAGAAGACTGTACATCATGATTAAATTGGTTTTAGCAGGGTTGCAAGGACTGCTTTACACATGCAAATTGATACATTTATCACATAAAGACAAATACTGACAAAAATTACTTAGTCATCTCAACAGATACAGAGGAAATCTTTGACAAAATTCAGCACCCAATCATGATAAAAACACTAAAGAATTGGGGCTAGAAAGACCCTACCTCAATAACATGAAGGCTTTATATGAAAAACCCAAGATAAAATCACGTGAATGGAGAAAAACTGAAGCCACTTCCTCTAAAATCAGGAACAAGAATGTCCACTTTCACCACTTCTATTTAATAGAGCAGTAAAAATTCTAGCCACAGCAATTATGCAAGAGGAGGAAATGAGAAGAATAAAAACAAGAAAGCAACAAGTCAAATTATCACTGTTTGCAGGTGAAATGATCTTGTACCTAGGAAATCTGCTAGAACTAATAGACTCACCAAAGTAGCAGGTTCCAAATTCAATATACAAAAATCAATAGCTTTCCCATATACCACTGTGGATCTGCTAAGAAAGATATCAGGGAAACAATTCCATTCACAATAGCCTTAAAAAAATAAATACCTAAGACCAAATATAACCAAAGAGGTGAAAGCCCTCTACTATAAAAACTATTACACTAAAGAAAGATATTGACAAAGACATAAGAAAATGGAAAGACCTCCCATTTCATGGACAGGCAGTATAAATAATGTTAAAATGACCAAACTAATAAAAAGCAATATACAGATTCAAAAATACCAATGACATTCTTCACAGAACTAGAAAAAAAAAAACAGTTCTCAAATTCATTTTGAGAATTAAAACACCCAGAAAAGCCAAAGAAATTCTAAGGGGAAAAAAAGAAGAAAGAAAGAAAGCAATGCCTGAGGATCACAATGCCTAACTTCAAATTATACTGCAGAGCAAAACAGCAAAAAATGCAGGGCACTGGCCTGAAAACAGACACACAGACCAGTGGAACAGAACAGAAGACAAGGAGACAAACTTGCACAAATAACATCATCTGATCCCTGAAAAGATGTCCAGACCATACACTGGAGAAGAGACAGCCTCTTTAACAAATGATGCTGGAAAAACTGCTTATCCATATTTAGAATGAGACTAAACCCTAATCTCTCCCTCTGCAAAAATCAACTCAAAATGGATCAAAGACCTAGGAATCATTTCAGAAGCTATGAAACTGCTAAAATAAAATGAAGGGTCAATGTTCCAACATAGAGGCACAGGTAATTAATTTCTCAATAGGACCTCTAAATCTCAAGAAATAATTCCAACAGTTAATTAGTGGTATCAAATTAGTTAATTAGTGGTCATCAAATCAAAGGGATCTGCACAACTAAAAAAAAAGCAATTAGAAATGTGAAAAGAGAACACACAGAATGGGAACAAATCTTTGCTAGCTACTCTTCAAATAGAGGATTAGTATCTAAAATATGTAAAGAACTCAAAACAGCACCAAAAACAAACAAACAAAAGACCAAATAACCCAATTAATAAATGGGCAAATGAACTAAGCAGACATTTCTTAAAAGAAGAAGAACCAATGGCCAATAGATATATGAAAAATATTCAACATCATTAGCAATTAGGGAAATGCAGATCAAAACTACACTGAGATTTGATCTCACACCAGTCAGAATGGCAGTGATCAAGAAGACAAATGATAATAAATAATAATGCTGGAGAGGATGTGGGGGAAAAAGAACACTTCTACACTGTTGGGGGTTGTAAATTAGGACAACCACTATTGAAATCCACTATTGAAGTATGGAGCCTTCTCCAAAGAGTAGCAGCAGAGCCACAATGTAACCAGCCATGCCACAGCTCAGTATCTATCCTAAAGAATTAAAGTCAGCATTCTGTATGTAGCAATCTATGTATATCCATGTTTAACACAGCACAATTCATAGTAGCCAAACTCTGGATCCAGCCTCCATGTCCATCAGTGGATGAATGGATAAAAAAAATGCAGCATACACAGACAATGGAGTTTTATTTAGTCATAAAGAAAAATGAAATTATGTCATTTTCAAAATGGATGGAACTTGAGACCAGTATATTAAGCTAAATAAGCCAAACTCAGCAAGTCACAGGTCACATATTTTATCTCATCTGCGGAAGCTAGAGAGGGAAAAAGGAAAAGATGGGGATATCTGATGGAAACTGAAGGGAGATCAGTAGAGTAGAGGAAAGGGATCAGGGTGAGGGAGGAGGGAAGGCGGGGAGGAAATACTAAGGAATGATATCGGCCAGTTATTGTGTGTACTTATGAATACATAACAACAAACCCCACCGTTATGTACAACTATAACTCACCAGTAAATATGTGTGGAAAAAAATCCTGGCCAATGTTAAATCTAGATAAGTTATACAACCCTGGTTTCCTGTCTGTTTCTACGTATGTGTGTGCAAGCTGGATTTGATGTGCTTTTACCTGTACGTTACCTGATACAGATACCAAAATTGGCTAATGGATAAATAAGTGCTCTTGAGAAAACAAAAGAAATGGATCCAAATGCCTTTGGGCTCATGTGACTTAAACCTTTAACACAATTTAGGGGGGTCAGAAGATAGCAGAGTAGAAGAAAGCTGTATTCCTTGTCTCTCTGAGGCTTAGGATTTGAGCACAGGAGGACTGCTTCTCAGCAAGGTGAGTGAAAGAGGGGTTTCACTAAAGTTCAATACTGAACATTCAGTGGCTGAGGGACTTAGAAATTTGGGACAGTAAACGAAGAAGAAAGAATACCTTGGAGCCCAGCTGCTGCAGCGTCAAGGATATCAGTGACAGTGATGATGGCGCTGATTCAACACAGAAGGAGGGACAACATAAAGAAACCCAGATTTGGGGATAATCAGGAGACCAAGAGCTGCCTACACTTACTGACCCAGAGGCTCCTCTGTGCACTGGTGCTTGAAAAGTACTCTCTGTTTCTCAGCTGGCCACAGAGAGCAGAAGTAGGGGCCACTTTGAAGCAATTGCTGCAGCTGCTGCCATGGAGCCCAGATATAGAGCAAACACTGCCACACCATCCTAGCAAGCACCTACCATGTGGCCTAGGGTGAACCTAGCAGAACACAGAGAAGATTGTGCCCAGCGGATTCAAGTCAGGGAAAGGGAGGGGAGTGCAACTGGCTTCCTCTCTGAGTCTGGTGGCTCATGGAACCAGCTGAAGTGGGCTGGGAATCTGAAAGGTACGAATACACCCAGGGATAAAGCCTGGGAAGATGGTGTTGGAGGTAGCAGAAAGTGTGCAGGACTGGCTCCCTGGTGCCTGGAGTAGAATTCTTGAGAGGTTCAGGAGATCCAGCTCCTGACAGAGATCAGCAACTGCCAGGCCTTAGGGGTGTGTTGATCTAAGCTCCCCTGAGACCTGATTAGCCCTCAGGCCCAGCCTCTGGAACCCCACTCATGGAACTCTGCAGGAGCCCCAGCCTCATAGTGCACCGATCTGGCCCATGTGGACAAAACTCCAAACAGCAGTACTTCCTGATCCAGCCAACCTCTTACTGGTCAGAAAGGAAGCTGAGACTAACTTCAAACAATTTCAGACTTAGGCCTCTCCAACTGGAAGTTGAGAGCAACATCAAAACAGAATGGCATTAACAACCCCATTCTCTGGGGTCCTTATCTTCAAGACTCTTATTTCTCCCAGCCTAAAACTGAAGAGTCCACTGACTGTGGTTAGGGTTCACCCGTTCACCTTGGTAACAGCTGGCTCTGTTTCAGGATGCAGAGTGGCACTCACCAGCCCGGTGCCTGGGCATGGTCACAGGGGCAGGAACAGCATGTTCACTGAGTGCTTGACCTGGGAACTCAGGGCTATGCAATACCTGCAGGTGGACCTGGGAAGGGAGAGCAGGGGCAGGTCACCAGGGCTGGAGAGCAGCCTGCCAGAAGGAGGGTTAGAGGGAAACCCATGGAACCACTGGTTTTTGGCAGGAGGGTCAGATTCTGTCCCAGCATGTGAGTACAGTTGACCACAGTGCCCTGTGTCCCTCCCAGAAGAGAGCAGTGTGAAGGGACTCTCTGAGGAAGCAGCAGAGGCCACGGTGATGCTGCGCTAGTGACCCTGAGGCCATGTCCACCCAGTGAGCACCCGAATCCCAGCTCCCAGGAGCCTCCTAAACATGCACAGAGAGTGTGCACCAATCAGTCAGTTAGAGAACACGCAGGGACTCCTTGGCACAGGTAGAAATGGGACTCAGAGAGCGCCAGGCATTTCCCCTGGGAGACTGTCGGAGAGGAGTCCTGCCGAGACAGGGTCTGCTCTGCAGACAGCCGGCCAGCGGTGTGCTGGACCCTGGAGAGGGCGTCTTGAGGAATGCATCCCCACCTCCTCCATGTCACAGGCAGCTGAGGTCCTCAGAGCATGGCTGGCTTCATACCTGGGACGTGGGGATGGGGGAGCCTGGCTAGTTTTCTGCCACTGTTTCATGCAGGAGTCCCAGTGAGGGGTCCTTGCAGGGAGGCCCCACAGCTGACCTGAAAAGCAGAAGGCTGGTTTGACACCTGTCCTGTCACTTGTAGGAGGAAGTGTCCCCCCTGTGGACAGAGAGAAATGATGCTGACTCATAGCTGACACCCTGGCAAATGCAGAAATGTCACCAAGAGATGGACACCAAGGGGTGCCTGTGATGGGACAGTCTGGCCGACTCTTGGAGGCCCAGCAACCCTCCTGATGCTCTGGGCTGTTTCCAGCAATGTCCAGAGGCATCCACAGCCTGAGCTCCTGGTGACCCTGGAGCTAGCCCAAAGGCCACAGCCCCAGCAGAGGAAGAGGTGGCCTCTGCCAAGGTGACAACCACACTCTCACCTCAACACTGGAGATGTCCTCCTGCAGAAATAAGCCAGGCACAGAGTGGAGGTCCCTGTGTTCTCTCCTGTGTGGAAGAAGGGAGACAGAGGGGAGGGGCCACCCATGGAAACAGGGAGCTGGAGGAGCAGAGGAAGGGGCTGGGGGGAGGGGAGCAGCTGCTGCCTGGAGTTGGCCCAGGGATGCTCTGTGTGCCCTGAGCACAGCCAGGGACCCAGCTGAGGCACCCACAGCCCAGTCAGAAACCCTGAGTCAGTGGAGGAAGACCAACAGGGCAGGGGGAAGGTGAGGGAGCGAGGGGCACTGGCACTGAAGGCAGCCAGTTCTGTCCCACATGGGTACGATCCTGTCACAGTGAACCCTGCTATCACGTTCAGCTCCAGTCCCCAGTGACACAGTCAGCACCTTCACTCTGCGCCTCACCAGCTTCCCTCCTCCATGCCATGTCATCAGAGAGTGGTGGCCCAGTGACCCTGAGAAGAGCCATGAGTCCTCATTGGCCTGAGCTCACCATGCAGCCCCATGTGCCCCCAGTGTGTGGACGACTGCTAATCACCCTGGCCATGGAGGAGGAGGGCAGAGCATTTCAGTGATCCATGCTCCTCAGCCTGCACTGGACTTACCAGAAAGCCTGGGACCCAGTCCCCTTGTCCCCCACAAGAGAGGAGCAAACCCAAAGTCACTCAGGAGGGTGAGCCAGCAGCCACCTTCTGCTTCCTGCAGGGGACATGGAGGAAGGGGGACAACCTTGGGAACTGGTAATGCCCATGCATTCAGACCATGTGGGATCGGGAGGGGCAGATCAGTCCTGGGACCTCACCATCCCAGCTCTGGGAAGCCAGCTCAGCGGGGCAGCGTGCCTGGCTCTGCCCAGTGCACATCCAAGGATGCCTTCTTAAGTCTTAGATCAGATGCCTTGGAACTGAAAACACACCCCAGCTTTGCTGAGAAGAGAATAGCCCATGGAGGGAGGACAGCCCGCCATGCTCCAGAGGGGAAACGCAGGGGACCTCAGGGACAAACTGATGCACAGCCCTGCACGTCCTGAGCCCGCTGTTCATCCCTGGAGCTTTCAAGAGGAGAGGAGGCTGCTGCAGGGGTGCTCCAGGGAGTGGAGTGCAGGAGGGACACTCGGGGACTGTTCCCTGTGGACAATTACACTCTCTGCAGTGAGGGCACAGGTGTGCTTCTTTTATGAACACTGGGGTTTGTTTTTGACTGCCCTCACTGGAGCATTGCTTGCCGAGCCAGGAGTGAGTCTGCATGCGGGGACGTGAGCGGTGTTGGGGGAAGTCTGACATAGTTGTCTCTTACACTGATTTTGGCAGAGGCTGTAGTAGACTCTTTTTCTTTATTAGTCATTTCATTATTTGTCTACCCCTGCTGATGAGGCAGCATATTTCTTGCTAGTGTGAGTTTATTTGTATTGTGATAATATACACCACAGATGCAGACATTTTAAAGTGTAGCAGTAGGTCAATTCAAAATAGTGTACAACCCTCAGTGCTACGTCGTTCCAGACCCTTTTATTACTACAAGCAGCAAACCTCTACCTGTTGGTGCCTCCCCTGCCTCTGCCAAGCCCCCAGCCCCCTGCAACTAGGGATCTTCTTTCTGTTTGTATGGATTTGCCTCATGTGGATCCCATGTTAACAGAATCATGAAATATATGGCCCTATTGTACTACTTCTTCCACTTGGAGGAAGTGTTGAGGGTGGCGTGTGCTGCGTGTGCCAGTAACCCGTTCTTGTTGCAGAGGATTCCCGTCATCTGCCCCTGCCTCCTTGGTTTGTTCATCTGAGGACGGTGTTTGTGTCCACCGCGTGATGACTGTAAGGGTGCCCTCCCTTTGTGGCTTCAGGGAATAGACACACTGTGCACATTCACCTGCAGGTGTTGTTTGCCTTTCTTCTCAGGCCCCTGGGAGTGGAACTGCAGGTCTCATGCATTCTTTGATGACTTCACGTGCCCCTCCTGGCTTTCCACAGTGTGGGATTGTACCTTCCTGTAAGGAGGTCTGTCCCCTGTGCTCCACACCATGACCAGCACTGACTGTTTCCTTCCCTCCTTCCTTTTTCGTGCCTGTTGACAAGTCTCTAGCACTCAGCCACATCCGGAGACCTCTTCACTTGAGACAGGGTCTCAATAAGAAGCCCAGCTGGCCTTGACTTTGTGATAATTCTGCTGAGCCCCCTGTAGCTGTGATTACAGGAGTGGGCCGTCTGTCCACCTGCCTCTGTCCCTCTCTTTTCTTAAATAGCCGTTGTAATGGGAACGATATCTCTTTTAGTTTTTTTATTTTTGATTTGTTTTAATTAGTTATTCATGCATTTATGTTCTTTGATATATCACATGCAGATGGCAGGTACCTTCTCATTTTTCTGAATGTACATGTTCATTTTCCTAATGACTAATCATGTTGTACATTTGGAAATGTGTTTGTTGGTCTCTTGCTTATTTTCTTTGGGGAAATGTCTATTTAAGTCTTTTGCCCATTTTTTCCTTGGTGTGTTTTTCCTGTTGTTGAGACATAAGAGTTCTCATGTATGGTGGCTGCCAGACCCTTAGGAGGTGTCTGATTTGACAGTACCATCTCTCCCTCGCTTAGCCTTTTCCTTTTTGGACACCAGTCCCTAATTTTGCACTTCACCTGTTTCTTGTGTTGCTTGTGGCTTTGGTGTCATGTTTAAGACACTGTTGCACAACCAGGGTCCTGTGGACTTGCTGCTATTTTCTTCTGAGGGTCTTCCACTTTAGGCTCTCACCTAGGCCTCGGGTATCTTGGATGTCACACGTGGTGTGATGCAGGGTTCTGATCTTCAGCAGGTGCACATCCAGTTGTCTTCTTGCCACTTTTTGAGACAGGACACTTTCTCCACTGAGCCATGTCAGAGGTCAGTGTGGTCATCTCCACACTGATGGCTGTCCTGTCCTTGTGATGGCATCACGCTTTTGATGACTGCAGCTTTGTAGTAAATTTTGCAATCAGGAAGGGTGAATCCTTCAACTTTTTTTTTTTTTAAAGATTGTTTTTGCTCTTTAGGGTCAAATGAATTTAAGAATTGGTTTCATACAAATTGAATACTGGATTTTTCATTTTCAAAATAGCCTTTGGCAAATGCCATCATTTCATTCTTCTTTAAGGATAAGTGATATTTCATTGTGTGTGTGTGTGTATGTGTGTGTACACACACAGCACATTTTCTTTATCCATTCATCTGCTGAAATGATGGCATTTACTGGTAAATGGAGCTGGAGAATATCATGCTAAGTGAAATAAGCTCATCCCCCCAAAACCAAAGGTTGAATGTTTTCTCTGATATGTGGATGCTAATTCCCACTCAGGTGGGGAGGCCAGGGAAGAATAGACTTTAGATTAGGTAGAGGGAGTGAAGGGAGGAGAGAAGGAAAGCAGGTAGGAAGGATAGTAGAATCAAGCAGGTATTGCCACAGTCTGGCTGGGCACAATTCAGGAGCCACTTGTCAAAAGAAACAAACTTTATTTTTAAAACTACAAACGCCAAACAAAACAGCTCCTCAGGAAAAACCCTCAGAGCCCAACTGCCACCACCGGCTTCCACAAGCCTCTCCTCACACCCCACACCACCTCCCACAATCCTCCTGCTCTTGAGGCCGATTGGCTGGGTTGCGTGGGCAGAGCCAAAGAAGTCCCCCAATGAGCAGTTCCATAGTCTGAAGGGCAGGGAAACAGCCCAATGAACATGACCGCAGAGGAGCCAATCAGCTAGATGTTGCTGGGGCCGCTGTGAGCCAATCATCAGCTGGCAGTCTGAAGGGCAGGGAAACAGCCCAATGAACATCACCGCAGAGGAGCCAATCAGCTAGATGTTGCTGGGGCCACTGTGAGCCAATCATCAGCCGGCAGCTGGAAGTTTGCTGGCAGCTGGAAGTTTGCTGGGGCCCCTTTGGCTGTGGCTCTCAACATCTCCCCCTCTCTGTTTAAACAACAAGCATGTGGCTTAGGGACCGTGCCTGCCTTAGGTTGTCCAATACTATATATGGTCCTTACCCGTCTTCGGATGAGCTGACCTCAGGGCGTCAGCCTCCTGTCTTAGGTTGGTACCATTGTAATTGGATCTTACCCGTCATTGACTACCAGTCCGGTATACAGCCACACCTGTGGAGAGGTACCAGCGGGGGGGGGGTGAGGTTCTTTGCCTCACCTCTGTTGGCCCCCAAATAGCTGAACGATCATGACAAGCAGAAGGGAGGAAGATATACCAAGCCAATTGACAGCTCTTGTTGGAAAAATTGTACCACCGATGACATCATCAGCAAAAATACTCCAACACTACCACAAGTCGGTGCACCAACAGATAGTTCACAATGCATACAAGTGAGTTTACAATGCATACAAGTGACACATAGTTTAGGCAAGTTCTGTAAGCGGTTCAGTGATGGCTATTGCAGAATCTGGAGATTAGTTTTATCTTTGTCTTCACTGGCACAGGGATGAAGATAATGGCTAAAGAAAACATTGTGTAACATTCTAGAAGGTACTAAAAGAAAACAATTTTCTTAACAATTTACATTGTCTTCACTGGCACTGGGATGAAGATAGAAATTCTGGCAATAATGGCTAAAGAAAACATTGTGTAACATTCCAGAAGGCATGAAAAGAAAACAATTTTAAAACATTGTGTAACATTCCAGAAGGCACTAAAAGAAAACAATTTTAAAACATTGTGTAACATTCCAGAAGGCACTAAAAGAAAACAATTTTCTTAACAATTTACATTATTTTGAAAAGAATTATTAAATATAATGAAAAGAATAGGTGAAAGTAAACAAACAGATCTGTTAACCTTCTTTTTTGTTTACATATTAAAATAATTCTTAACAGTTATTTACCCAATTTAAATTAAACCATTTAAATCACGTGAATAAAAAAAAATTTTTGGATCCATTTTTTTTTTATGAGCGCTCAATCATATATGATATATGGACATATGTACATTCAAACATATAACACAAAACACAAGTGTGCACACATAATATAATACATACAACACATAACATAATAGTAAAGGCCTTATAACTTTTTACAGGTGAAATCTCCATTGCAATGTTTAAAAACTCAATAGTCAAAAAAGAAAACAAATAGAACTGATCAGCAAAACATTAACCTAGGTCTGTATGAGCTCAAAAAACAAAATAGAACTTCATGATATGGGAAAGGGCAATAATAAAACAGATCCTGGTTCTGTCGCAGATGTAAGGATAGCCAAATTGGAGTTTTGGATATCAGCTGTTATTGATATGAGCCAAATCATCTTCTTTTTGGTCTGTAGAATTCGCTTTAGTTAATCTCTCTGGAATCCAAATTGGCTGCTGTTCTCCCTGTGGAAACACACAAACAGACCCCCGACTCCAGACAATTACTGGGTCAGGACCTTTCCATTGTCCTGTTAGAATATCTTTCCAAAGTACCTTGGGCTTATGTACATTTTTTGGACACATATGCCTTTCTGCAGCACTAAGTCCTGATGAATCCAAATTTAAAAAGTTTAGAGTAAAAAGGGTTATTTTAAGTTTATCTTTGGGGAATATATACCCCTTCCCAATTCCGTCTTTTTGCTTTAATAAGTACATTTTAATAGTTTGATGAGCTCTTTCAACTATGCCTTGTCCCTGTGGATTGTATGGGATTCCTGTTATATGAGTAATGCCAAATGATGAACAAAATTGTTTAAAAGAAGTAGACGTATAACCAGGGGCATTATCTGTTTTTAACTGTTTTGGAATGCCCACAGTGGCAAAATTTTGTAAGCAATGATGCCGCAAACTGCCCGGCCCCGGGCCGGCTGAGTCCCGCTCCTGCTGCCGAGCACTGCCTGCGGCACCCCTGCTGAGCGATTCCCTGCTGAGCTGTCAGTGCACGCGGGCTTGCAATCTTGCAACCCGGTTGGGCACAAAAACACAAGCCAGTCAAACTGAGACAAAGTTTTATTTAGAGAGAGGCCGTGTGCGTCCCCTAACAGGTGGGTCCGCCACGTGTGTGTTCTACCTGAGCCGGGGGGGTTTCCACTTCCCCCGGAACACCCTCCTACCATCCTTTTCCAACCAATGGGAACTCTCCCATTACAAGAGTGACATGAGTAACCTGAGTCTTGAAATGGGCCCAGCTGAACAGCATGAGTTCAATTACCATATGAATGTGAATTGCTGGCTGGCAGTCATTAAATCCAAAGGTGCCTATATCAATATTTTTGCTGTGGCTCCTAACATCTGCCCCCTACTGTTTAAATAAACAACAGGCAAATGTGGCTAGGGACCGTGCCTGTTAGGTATGTCCAATTCACATATGGTTCTTACCCGTCATGGGAAAACTGACCTTATTGCGTCAGTCTCCTGGCTTAGGTTGATACCACTGTAACCGAATCATACCCGTCACTGACTACCGGTCCAGTATATAGCCATACCTGTGTAATAGGCCTATGCACCAGTGGGGGGGTGAGGTTCTTGCCTCACCTCTGTTGGCCCCCAAATTTAACCTTGGCGCCAGTGGGGGGGTGAGGTTCTTGCCTCACCTCTGTTGGCCCCCAAAATCAGACCATCACTAGCAGAAGGGAGAAAGACGCAGAATTGCCACGACACCAAGCCAATTGACGGCTCCTTTGGAAACACTGGTGACACATCGGCTAAGATATAGCACTACCAGTTCGCTGTATCAACAAATAGAGCACAATGCATACAGGTGATACATAGTCCAGGCAAGTTGTGTAAGCAGTTCAAAGTGGAGGAGTCTATCAATATGTCCATTTCCTCCCAAAGTAAATTAAGTCCTTGATTGAGCAGTTCAAAGTGGAGGAGTCTATCAATATGTCCTTTTCCTCCCAAAGTAAATTAAGTCGTTGATTGAGCAGTCTTATTGAGTTATTTTGATAGATGTATCAGTTTATACAGTTTATAGTGATAGCTATCATAAAAGTTGTAGTTTGGTCTTAGTCTTCACCGGCACTGGGATGGAGATGGGAATTATGGCCATGTTGCTAAAGAGACATTATCCTGTACAGAATTATGAAATATAATGAAAAGGAAAGGTGAAAGTAAACAAACATATCTGTTAACCACCTTTAAAAGCAAAATTTAATAACAGCTGTTTACCTAAAGTAAATTAAAACATATAAGTCACGTGACTAATTTTTTTTTTGAATACTTGTATCTATTTATACATGAGCGCTCCTTGTAAATGAAATATGGACATACACACATACAGACATACAACACAAAACAGTGCATACATAACATAGAACATATAAGACAATAGTAAATAAAGGCCTTGTAGCT